>NW_013835004.1:0-351 GCF_000517525.1 Limulus polyphemus
GTGTACTATCTTTAAAAAGACACAAGATTTAACGATACTGTGTACTGTCAATAAGAAGACACAAGATTTAACGATACTGTGTACTGCCAATAAGAAGACACAAGATTTAACTATACTGTGTACTCCCAATAAGAAGACACAAGATTTAACATTGAGAGTAGACAGTATTAAGAAGACACAAGATTTAACGATACTCTGTACTGTCAATAAAAAGACACAATATTCAACGATAATGTGTACTGTCAGTAAGAAAACACAAGATTTAACAATAATGTGTCCTGTCAATAAGAAGACACAAGATTTAACGATACTGTGCACTGTCAATAAGAAGACACAAGATTTAACGATACT
>NW_013835005.1:0-659 GCF_000517525.1 Limulus polyphemus
ATTTGTACTTAGTCAACACTTCATAGACACTGTGCATCTGTACTTAGTCAACATTTCATGGACACTGTGCATCTGTACTTAGTCAACACTTCATAGACGCTGTGCATCTGTACTTAGTCAACATTTCATGGACACTGTACATCTGTACTTAGTCAACACTTCATAAACGCTGTGCATCTGTACTTAGTCAACATTTCATGGACACTGTACATCTGTACATAGTCAACATTTCATGGACGCTGTGCATCTGTACTTAGTCAACACTTCATAGACACTGTGCATCAGTACTTAGTCAACACTTCATAGACGCTGTGCATCTGTACTTAGTCAACATTTCATGGACACTGTACATCTGTACATAGTCAACATTTCATGGACATTGTGCATCTGTACTTAGTCAACATTCATAGACCAGATGCACAGTTTACTTAGTCAACAATTCATAGACACTGTGCATCTGTACTTAGTCAACATTTCATGGACACAGTGCATTTGTACTTAGTCAACACTTCATAGACACTGAGCATCTGTACTTAGTCAACATTTCATGGACACAGTGCATTTGTACTTAGTCAACACTTCATAGACACTGTGCATCTGTACTTAGTCAACATTTCATGGACACTGTACATCTGCACTTAGTCAACACTTCATAGACG
>NW_013835006.1:0-413 GCF_000517525.1 Limulus polyphemus
TACTTCTGTAAGATGATGGAATACCTTACTGTTATAGATACTGGTTACAAGGTATGGACAGCCTACTTCCGTAAGATGATGGAATACCTTACTGTTATAGATAGTGGTTACAAGGTACGGACAGTGTACTTCCATAAGATGATAGAATACCTTACTGTTATAGATAGTGGTTACAAGGTACGGACAGTGTACTTCCATAAGATGATGGAATACCTTACTGTTATAGATACTGGTTACAAGGTACAGACAGCCTACTTCCGTAAGATCATGGAACACCTTACTGTTATAGATACTGGTTACAAGGTACAGATAGTGCAGCTACATGAATACTCCACTAGTCTCCCAAGAGCAGACATATAAAAATTAGATTGGGTGTATAGATGAAGGTACCATTAAAGACATCTAATGATGCT
>NW_013835007.1:0-413 GCF_000517525.1 Limulus polyphemus
AATGATGCTACGAATAATAAAAAAGTACACAAAAAACGTACAGAAAATACATTCGTGCCATTACATAGAAAGGGACAAATCAATTTCGACAATTATGGCAAAAGTGGTTTTGCTGGATTAAATAATCATGAAAAGTTCGGATCTTTCAATAATCGTCAAATGCATGATGCGCTTCGAAGAAAAAATAATGTCCATAAATCTAGAAAAAAAACAAGAGTGAACGTAATACAAAAAGCCCTTAAAGGAAACATACCAGATAATGTTAGCAAAAAAGTTAAAAGGATACATGATTTTGATAATCAGAGGCGTCAAATGCTACATGGTGGGGTGAAAGGTCAGTATTTGACATATAAAACTGCTAATAGATATGAACATTTACTTGATCATCATGATAAAAACATATACACGAATGC
>NW_013835008.1:0-431 GCF_000517525.1 Limulus polyphemus
AATGAAACCCGACTTTAAGTCCAGAGTTGAAAACCGACCTGGCTCCACTTAGGGCATCAAGAGTATCATCAATTCTTGGAAGTATGTATGAGTCTTTTTCGGTTATACTGTTAAGAGCCCTGAAGTCCACACAGCAACGATTGGTCCCATCCTTCTTTTAGACTAACACGACAGGAGCTGACCAGGGACTATCTGATTTCTCGACTATACCTTCCTTAATTAGGCCATCCCTGACCTTTTCCATCTCTTGTCGCTTTGCTGGAGCTATTCTCCTCGGAGGGATTTTTATTGGATGGTGATTGCCAGTGTTTGTTCTGTGCTCTACAAGGTCTGTGCAGCCGAGGTCATGATCTCTTTTCGAAAAGACGTCTGCATAATTCGCCAAAAGTTCCCTAACCTGAAGAACCTGTGACGGATGACAAATGGACTAT
>NW_013835009.1:0-413 GCF_000517525.1 Limulus polyphemus
GGAGACTTCCATTTGGTCTTCCTGTGATTATACAACCACACCTTGTCTCCTGGTACGAAGCTGATTTCAGTAGATCTCTTATCATAACATAGCTTCAGGGAATCAGCAGATGTTTTCAAGTTTGAATGCACTTGATGATGAATATCATCCATCCTTTCAGATAACACTTTCATGAATTCGGACACATTTTCAGGTAACTCTTCATAAGATGGGCATCTTGTTATCAGGTCCTCTGGCAACTGAAGTTCCTGACCAAACATCAGCTTTGCTGGAGCGTATCCAGTGGCTTCATGTTTTGCTGTTCTATAAGCCATCAACAGTGGAGAGAGTAAGACATCCCATTCATCTTGGCGGCTATTACAAAACTTTGCCAATTCCTGTCCCAGTGTCCAATTGTACTTTTCTTTTAGCAC
>NW_013835010.1:0-519 GCF_000517525.1 Limulus polyphemus
TAGTTACCCACACTATTCCCCACAACCTTGCATAATATCCTGTCACACCTCAGAGCTTTTGTATGGCTTCTGGTACTCCTTTGTGATCTAGCACCTTGATACTCACAAGGGTTAGTTGAGATGCAGAATCTATGACAAAGTTGCACTTTTGGCCATCCAGCTTTCCTGTCACGTAGACACTATGTGTGCTTGGCATTTTACACCTAGCTGTTGGGACTTTCACGATTGGGGTTGGTGGGCGTCCCTCAACACCAACCACTACTGGTCTCCCCGAGTCTGACTTATTGGGAGTATTATTCTTACACTGGCTCCTCATGTGTCCCTGCTCTCCACAGTTCCAACAACCTTTCTGGGTAGCAGCCTTTCCTGCTGTATCATCTTCCCTGTGTTGAAGTTGCCAACATTGAACTCTCTTGTGCACAGGTTTGTTACAGTGCCAGCAAAGTCCCTCAAACTTCTTTGATAGCTGCCATTTTCTGGCCTTGAATCCTGATGACTGTACCAACCTTGGTACCGCTG
>NW_013835011.1:0-413 GCF_000517525.1 Limulus polyphemus
GAGAGGCTGATGGAACGAGTATTGGAAGGCCTACAATGGAGGATGGCCCTAGTGTACTTGGACGATGTCATCGTATTTGCAACAACTTTTGACGAGGAAATGTCCCGGCTGGAAGAAGTATTCAAGCGTTTGAAAGCAGCAAACCTCAAACTCCATCCCAAGAAATGTCATTTGTTCCAGAAAGAGGTGCTTTACTTAGGCCACATTGTTGGTGAGAATGGTGTACAAACTGATCCTGATAAGGTGAAAGCAGTGCATGACTGGCCAACACCAGACAATCTGGGAGAGCTAAGAAGTTTTTTGGGACTCTGTACTTATTACCGCAAATTTGTGAAGGACTTTGCAACTATAGCTGCTCCACTACATGATTTGACTAAAAAAGGCCAAAAAGTTTGAATGGAAAGTTTTTTGCC
>NW_013835012.1:0-413 GCF_000517525.1 Limulus polyphemus
GCTGTCCTGTAGGCCATCAACAGTGGAGGAAGTAAGACATCCCAGACATCTTGGCGGCTATTACAAAACTTTACCAATTCCTGTCCAAGTGTCCAATTGTATTTTTCTACGATCCCATCATACTGTGGGTTAAGGTGCATTGTCCTGATCTTTCGTATGCCAAACAACTTGCAGCATTCATGGAACACAGCTGATTCAAAGTTACGGCATTGATCTGAATGCAGTTCATATGGCATACCAAACCTGAAAAAGAAATCATTAATAGCCAAAGCTACTGTTGTAGCTTCCTGATTTGGTATTGCATAAGCCTCGGGCCATTTGGCGAAATAATCCATCACCACACAAATGTACCTATTTCCAGAACGAGTTTGGGGCAAAGGACCAGCAATATCAACAGCTACTCTTTCCATTGG
>NW_013835013.1:0-344 GCF_000517525.1 Limulus polyphemus
ACATCACTCTTACTCCTCTTGCTATATCTACACAATAGACATCACTCTTACTCTTCTACCTATATCTATATACAATAGACATCATGTAGATATAGAAAGAGGAGTAAGAGCAATAGACATCACAGAAAGAGGAGTAAGAATATCTACACAATAGACATCACTCTTACTCCTCTTTCTATATCTACACAATAGACATCACTCTTACTCCTCTTTCTATATATACACAATAGACATCACTCTTACTCCTCTTTCTTTTTCTACACAATAGACATCACTCTTACTCCTCTTTCTATATCTATACAATAGACATCACTCTTACTCCTCTTTCTATATCTATACAATAG
>NW_013835014.1:0-524 GCF_000517525.1 Limulus polyphemus
AACAATACTGTATTCTGTCAATAAGAAGACACAAGATTTGATAATACTGTGTACTATCAATAAGAAGACACAAGATTTAACAATACTGTGTACTGTCAATAAGAAGACACAAGATTTAACGATACTGTGTACTGTCAATAAGAAGATACAAGATTTACAATACTGTGTACTGTCAATAAGAAGATACAAGATATAAGAATACTGTGTACTATCATTAACAAGCCACAATATTTAACGATACTGTGTACTGTCAATAAGAAGACACAAGATTTAACAATATTATGTATTGTCAATAAGAAGACACAAGATTTAACGATACTGTGTACTGTCAATAAGAAGACACAAGATTTAACAATAATGTGTACTGTCGATAAGAAAACACAAGATTTACAATACTGTGTTCTGTCAATAAGCTTGTGTCTTCTTATTGACAAAACACAGTATTGTTAAATCTTGTGTCTTAAGATTTAACAATACTGTGTACTATACAATAAAAGACACAAGATTTAACGATACTGTGTACT
>NW_013835015.1:0-414 GCF_000517525.1 Limulus polyphemus
ATACTGTGTCCTGTCAATAAGAAGACACAATATTTAACGATACTGTGTACTGTCAATAAGAAGACACAATATTCAACGATAATGTGTACTGTCAGTAAAAAAACACAAGATTTAACAATAATGTGACCTGTCAATAAGAAGACACAAGATTTAACAATAATGTGTACTGTCAATAAGAAGACACAAGATTTAACTATATTGTGTATTTTCAATAAGAAGACACAAGATTTAACAAAACTGTGTACTGTCAATAAGTAGACACTCGAATTAACAATACTGTGTACTATCAATAAGAAGACACAAGATTTACCGATACTGTGTACTGTGAATAACAAGACACAAGATTTAAAAATACTGTGTACTGTCAATAAGAAGACACAAGATTTAACGATACTGTGTACTGTCAAGAAGAAG
>NW_013835016.1:0-658 GCF_000517525.1 Limulus polyphemus
GTATACGTAAAGTTATATTCGGTAAGAATAAACCAGTTTTATTAAGTAAAGACTTGTGTCGATAAAGTTTCGTCGGAACGAAGTTACGGAAAAATCAATTAACAAACGGAGACGTAACAGTATCTTTATTAAAATATTACTTCAACGGACCAACAATTCTGACAAAACTAGCTAGCTTCTCAGCGAATCGTATCTACATCGACTTCAAATTAACTCGCGAGATATCAAGGGGACTACAAATTAGAAGAGGTTTTATATTGTTTGTAAGTTAGTGAAATTGTTGTTTGTATTAATTAGTCGTAATAATTGTTATTATCAATTGTTGTTTGTATTAATTAGTCGTAATAATTGTTATTGTCAATTGTTGATTGTATTAATTAGTCGTAATAATTGTTATTGTCAATTGTTGTTTGTATTAATCAGTCGTAATAATTGTTAGTGAAATTGTTGTTTGTATTAATTAGTCGTAATAATTGTTAGTGAAATTGTTGTTTGTATTAATTAGTTGTAATAATTGGTAATGTCAATTATTGTTTGTATTAATTAGTCGTAATAATTGTTAGTGTCAATTGTTGTTTGCATTAATTAGTCGTAATAATTGTTATTGTCAATTGCATTGTTGTGTGTGTATATATATATATATATATATATATATATA
>NW_013835017.1:0-428 GCF_000517525.1 Limulus polyphemus
GAAGCCACGTTCTTTACACATACGTTTTAGAACCTTCGTCGTTATTTTTAGCTCAAGTAAGTACTGAAGCCACGTTCTTTTCACATACGTTTCAGAACCTTCATCGCTGTGTTGAGCTCAAGTAAGTAGTGAAGCCACATTCTTTACAGATACGTTTTAGAACGTTCGTCGTTATGTTGAGATCAAGTAAGCAGTGAAGCCACGTTCTTTTCGCATACGTTTTAGAACCTTCGTTGATATGTTCAGCTCAAGTAAGTAGTGAAGCCGCGTTCTTTACACATACATTTTAGAACCTTCGTCGCTATTTTGAGCTCAAGCAAGTAGTGAAGCCATGTTCTTTTCACATACGTTTTAGAACCTTCGTTGCTATATTGAGCTCAAGTAAGTAGTGAAGCCACATTCTTTACACATATGTTTAGAACCTTCGT
>NW_013835018.1:0-432 GCF_000517525.1 Limulus polyphemus
ATTCTATTATACAATCTTCTTTATAGATGTAGCAGTTATAGTATGGGTGACATTCTATTATACAATCTTCTTTATAGATGTAGCAGTTATAGTGTGGGTGACATTCTATTATACAATCTTTTTTATAGATGTAGCAGTTATAGTGTGGGTGACATTCTATTATTCAATCTTCATTATAGATGTAGTAGTTATAGTGTGGGTGACATTCTATCACACAGTCTTCTTTATAGATGTAGCAGTTATAGTGTGGGTGACATTCTATTATACAGTCTTCTTTATAGATGTAGCAGTTATAGTATGGATGACATTCTATTATACAGTCTTCTTTATAGATGTAGCAGTTATAGTATGGGTGGCATTCTATTATACAATCTTCTTTATAGATGTAGCAGTTATAGTATGGGTGACATTCTATCACACAGTCTTCTTTAT
>NW_013835019.1:0-412 GCF_000517525.1 Limulus polyphemus
ACTAGAACAGTTTCCAGAGAGATGTAAGAGCTACTACAATATAAATCAAAGACTAGAAGAGTTTCCAGAGATATGTAAGAGCTATTACAATATAAATTAAATACAATAGCAGTCCCGAGAAATGTAAAAGCCATAACAATATAAATTAAAAACAATAACAGTTCCGAGAGATGTAAGAGCTATAACAATATAAATTAAAAATAATAATAGTCCCGAGAGATGTAAGAGCTATTACAATATAAATTAAACACAAGAACAGTCCCGAGAGATGTAAGCGCTATTATAATATAAATTAAAGACAAGAACAGTCCCGAGAGATGTAAGCGCTATTACAATATAAATTAAAGACGGTAACAGTCCCGAGAGATGTAAAAGCTACTTCAATATAAATTAAATACAAAAAAAGTCCCGA
>NW_013835020.1:0-414 GCF_000517525.1 Limulus polyphemus
TTAATAAAGCGTAAGCATCTTAAATACTGTCATTTTGTATTATTTCTCAAACAGTTTTCTTTAAAATTAAAGAGTATCTAAAAGAAACAACAAACCTGGCAACCTATCCTGGGAATGAAGACCAGAAATTATTTTCTTTTTGATAACGTGTTTAGAATCGCCACATACAATGACTGGTGCAGAGGTGCTCGTAGCGCCATCTCTTGGTAACCTTTGTACTTGAGGAGAGGCCTCGTCAGGATGAAGTACTGCAGTTACAACAACTATAATTTTAATATATATATATATATATATAAAGAACCTGGCTTAATGCTTTAAAAATTAATTACATTCGAGAATACATATATTCAGCTTTTATGAGTAACATAAAAAAAACGATCTCAAAAGCTAGCCATCATTACTTTTACTCCACAC
>NW_013835021.1:0-413 GCF_000517525.1 Limulus polyphemus
AAAAATTTAACCATACTGTGTACTGTCAATAAGAAGACACAAGATTTAACAATACTGTGTACTGTCAATAAGAAGATACAGGATTTATCAACACTGTGTACCGTCAATAAAAAGACATAAGATTTAAAAATTCTGTGTCCTGTCAATAAGAAGATACAGGATTTATCAACACTGTGTACCGTTAATAAGAAGACACAAAATTTAACAATATTGTATCCTGTCAAAAAGAAGATAAAGGATTTATCAATACTGTGTACTGTCAATAAGAAGACACAAAATTTAACAATACTGTGTCCTGTCAATAAGAAGATACAGGATTTATCAATAATGTGTACTGTCAATAAGAAGACACAAGATTTAACAATACTGTGTCCTGTCAATAAGAAGATACAGGATTTATCAATACTGTGTCC
>NW_013835022.1:0-409 GCF_000517525.1 Limulus polyphemus
GTTAATTAACTCATATATTTACAACATATCTACAAGTGTTTGTTTAAGACCGACTGGATTAAATAGGACCCAATAGCTAGTATCGTTCTATGACCCACTGTTGACTTTAGTCTGCAGCCAATGTGTTTATTAACTCATATATTTACAACATATCTACATGCGTTTGTTTAAAACCGACTGTATTAAATAGGACCCAATAGATCGTATCGTTCTATGACCCACTGTTAACATTAGTCTGCAGACAATGTGTTTATTAACTAATCTATAAACAACATATCTTCATTGGTTTCTTCAAGTCCGAGTGGATTAAATAGATCCAATAACAATTATCGCTCTATGACCCACTGTTGACTTTAATCTGCAGCCAGTTTATTAATTAAATCTTATATTTACAAAATATCTACATGTG
>NW_013835023.1:0-413 GCF_000517525.1 Limulus polyphemus
TGATCTTGGACTTTCTTTTACTATAGATATGAAAACATAACAATGATCTTGGACTTTCTTTTACTATAGATATGAAACATAACAATGATCATGGACTTTCTTTTACTATAGACATGAAACATAACAATGATCTTGGACTTTCTTTTACTATAGACATGAAACATAACAATGATCTTGGACTTTCTTTTACTATCGACATGAAAACATAACACATGATATGGGGTTTGGTTTCACTATAAACATGAAAACATAACACATGACATGACAACATGATATGGGACTTTGTTTCACTATAGACATGAAAACATAACACATGGTATTGGATTTTGTTTCCCTATAGACAAGAAAACATAACACATGACATGGGATTTTGTTTCACTATAGACATGAAACATAACACATGATATGAGATT
>NW_013835024.1:0-527 GCF_000517525.1 Limulus polyphemus
AGAGTAAGAAAGTAAAACTCTGCATATAACTAAGCAACGTTAAAGTGTAGCTACATACCAAATTTGGTGAAGAATCATCAATTTAGGACCCTCTGGTAACAAGAAATCGGAAAACAATCAGTAACCAAAAGCTTCACTGCAGTACACATACGCTTTCAGAAAAGCCAATAAAAGAGTAACATAAAACGACCACAAAAGTCGCAAAAATGATAATACAAGGCAAGAATTTTGAATGTAAATACGCAGGAATGCAAGGAACGTTCTTTAAAAGATTTTGAGAATATCCGTCCAAATGGAACGAAATACTGGTACAAAACGCAAAACGTTCCATAACTCCTTTAAAACAAAGAGTAGGAAGGTATAACTCTTCATATTACTAGACAACGTTATAGTTTACCTACATACCAAATTTGGGGTCCTAAATTGATGATTCTTCACTTTCTTGTTACCAGATTGGCTTTTCTGAAAGCGTATGTGTACTGCAGTGAAGCTTTTGGTTACTGATTGTTTTTCGATTAAAAGAGTAA
>NW_013835025.1:0-413 GCF_000517525.1 Limulus polyphemus
GGTTGATGTCCTGTTTCTTCACTGTGTTGGCGTATAGAGGAAACACAGGGGTTATTCAATTTTTTTGCATTTTAATGGAAATTCCCATATGTTCATAGGCTCTGACTTTTAAATGGCATTTGGTTTTGCCAATATAGGAGACCTTACAGTCTCCACACATGTAACGATAGACAAGCCAAGAACAATAAGGAATGGGGAGGAGATCTTTAGTAGGGAAGAAATTTTTTATGCGTGATGTGGATTTAAAAACTAATCTTAAATCCACTTGAGGGTAGTAACGACCAAGTATGCGTTTAAGTTGATTTTTTAAATTTAAGCTTTGTTTTCCACTATAAGGAAGACACGAGTATATAGTAAATTTAGGTACAGTTGGTATCTTAATTGGACTTGTGAGTTTCTTTGTTAGGAAGGTG
>NW_013835026.1:0-413 GCF_000517525.1 Limulus polyphemus
ACAGTATCTTAAAATATTGTGTCTTCTTATTGACAGGACACATTATTGTTAAATCTTGTGTTTTCTTACTGACAGTACACATTATCGTTGAATATTGTGTCTTCTTATTGACAGTACACAGTATCGTTAAATCCTGTGTCTTCTTACTGACAGTACACATTATCGTTGAATATTGTGTCTTATTATTGACAGTACACAGTATCGTTAAATCTTGTTTCTTCTTATTGACAGTACACAGTATCGTTAAATCTTGTGTCTTCTTATTGACAGTACACAGTATCGTTAAATCTTGTGTCTTCTTATTGACAGTACACAGTATCGTTTAATATTTTTGTGTTCTTATTGATAGTACACAGTATTTATAAAATGTTGTGTCTTCTTATTGACAGAACACAGTATCGTTAAATCTTGTG
>NW_013835027.1:0-413 GCF_000517525.1 Limulus polyphemus
ATTATCATATAGTCACTGTCTGTTTCATCATCACTATCATGTACGTCTTACAGGTTATCATATAGTCACTGTCTGTTTTATCATCACTATCATGCACGTCTTACAGGTTATCATATAGTCACTGTCTGTTTCATCATCACTATCATGAACGTCTTACAGGTTATCATATAGTTACTGTCTGTTTCATCATCACTATCATGAACGTCTTACAGGTTATCATATAGTCACTGTCTGTTTCATCATCACTATCATGCACGTTTTACAGGTTATCATATAGTCACTGTTTGTTTCATCATCACTATCATGCACGTTTTACAGGTTATCATATAGTCACTGTGTGTTTCATCATCACTATCATGCTACGTTTTACAGGTTATCATATAGTCACTGTGTGTTTCATCATCACTATCATG
>NW_013835028.1:0-410 GCF_000517525.1 Limulus polyphemus
TGGAGATAATTTTTACAAGCCTTTTATGTGGCACCTTGTCAAGTGCTTTCTGAAAATCCAGATACACCAAATCTACACTCTTACCCTCAACTACATAAGCAATAACCTTTTAAAAAATATCAAGGATTTGTAGGGCAAGTTCTTTCCTTAGTGAAACCAAATTTATTATCTAATAAAATTCTAAACTTTGTTAAATGACTTTGCAAAGCATCTTTTATCAGACTTTTTAAAACTTTTCCCACAACTGATGTAAGACTATTGTGTCTATAATTACTGGGACAATTTTTATTGCCTCCCTTAAAAATATGAGAAACATTAGTTCACTTCCAATCCTCTGGTACCTGCTCACTATTCAAGGACTGACAAAGATAGTAGCAAGTGGCTCACATATCCAATCTTTAACCTCCTTC
>NW_013835029.1:0-736 GCF_000517525.1 Limulus polyphemus
CAACAACGAACACTTCCTTCAAATAGACGGTTTAAGTATGGGCAGTCCTGTTTCGCCCGTTCTTGACAATATATTCATGACCAAAATCGAAACACAAGCCATACATTCTGCGCTTCATCCCCCACTATACTGGTACAGATATGTCGATGACACTTTTGCTGGTTTCAACTCTACAGAACACACACTAACTTTCTTTAAACACATAAATTCCATTCACCCCAACATCAAATTTACCATAGAACACGAAAACAATAAACAATTATCTTTTCTTAACCTTAAAATTATTAGATCTGACACTGAGTTTAAAACAAAAATTCACCGCAAAAACACACACACTGGTCTTTACATCCCCTGGAATTCCGCTCATTACACCACACAAAAAATCAATACACTTAAAAACCTCTTAAACACAAACAAGACTCTGTTCAACATTTATGTAGTCCGAAGAAATTAAGTGAATAAATGAGTGCTTTATGTGGCTGGTGGGAATTTATTGGTAATATAGTTAAAAAGCTCTCTAACATTCCCCACAATAAAACTCAACTCACGAACAAAATTGACACTAACAAACCCAACAACAGTCAGTACATTACACTGCAGTGTACCTTTTGTTCCTGAAACCAGCTTAAGAATTATCCACACTTGGACTAAACTAGCCAGTAAACACAATATTCCTGTCAACGTCAAATTCTCACAAAAACCCGGCTCTAATTAAAATCGTTACTAAACAAAAATT
>NW_013835030.1:0-413 GCF_000517525.1 Limulus polyphemus
TGAACCTGGCCCTGTAGACTTCTGACTGATTTTGGGTTCCGTACCTGAGTTCCAGAGCCTCTACCAGTGCTCTATAGTTGTGTCTGTCGGCTGCTGTCAACTGTCCAAGTATTTCCAGTGGTTTGTCCTTTCAAGCTCGTTGCCAAATATACAGCTTTCTGCTCTTCTGTCCATCCATTCATCTCTGCCAGTAGCTCAAATTGTGCTCTATATGCTTCCCACGGTGCCTTCCCATCGAATTCCTGTGGCTTCCTTCGCACTGGATCAATCCTATTACTGACATTCATATCTGGGATGTGACTTCTAATGGGACTGAATATGTCTGCATTAGGGTTTAGCTGCGGGCTCTGTAAGGGGCTTGCCATTGTCTGGGGCTGATTAAGTCGACGGTCAATGTATCCTCCTTGTGTAAC
>NW_013835031.1:0-413 GCF_000517525.1 Limulus polyphemus
CATCCATATAATCAATTGATAGGTTAAAGATGGTTGACTGTTATATAATTATGTATCTGTCTGTAGTATCAGTTAGTTATCCGTCATGTACTTCCATATAATGAAATGATTGGTTAAAGATGGTGGCTGTTATATAATTATGTATCTGTCTGTAGTATCAGTTAGTTATCCGTCATGTACTTCCATATAATGAAATGATTGGTTAAAGATGGGTGGCTGTTATATAATTATCTGTCTATCTTTAGCATCAGTTAGTTAGCCGTCATGTACTTCCATATAATGAAATGATTGGTTAAAGATGGTTTACTGTTATATAATTATATATCTATCTGTAGCATCAGTTAGTTAGCCGTCATGTACTTCCATATAACTAAATGATTGGTTAAAGATAGTTGACTGTTACATAGTTATTT
>NW_013835032.1:0-414 GCF_000517525.1 Limulus polyphemus
TTAAACAATAAACGGTTTAGTAGTTAAATTCAGATAAAGACTGGAAGTTTTAACTGTTAACTCTAGTTTAAACAATAAACGGTTTAGTAGTTAAATTCAGATAAAGACTGAAAGTTTTAACTGTTAACTCTAGTTTAAACAATAAATGGTTTAGTAGTTAACTTCAGATAAACATTAAAAGTTTTAACTGTTAACTCTAGTTTTAACAATAAGCGGTTTAGTAGTTAACTTCAGATAAGCATTAAAAGTTTTAATTGTTAACTCTAGTTTAAACAATAAGCGGTTTAGTAGTTAACTTCAGATAAACATTAAAAGTTTTAATTGTTAACTCTAGTTTAAACAATAAGCGGTTTAGTAGTTAACTTCAGATAAACATTAAAAGTTTTAATTGTTAACTCTAGTTTAAACAATAAA
>NW_013835033.1:0-413 GCF_000517525.1 Limulus polyphemus
AGACCGGCCTATAGAATATCAGTGATTTACTAGATCTGACGATATCCGCATTTTTAGACCAGCCTATAGAATATCAGTGATTTACTAGACCTGACGGTATCGCATTTATAGACCAGCCTATAGAATATAAGTGATTTACTAGACCTGACGGTATCCGCATTTTTAGACCAGCCTATAGAATATCAGTGATTTACTAGACCCGACGGTATCGCATTTATAGACCAGCCTATAGAATATAAGTGATTTACTAGACCTGACGGTATCCGCATTTATAGACCAGCCTACAGAATATCAGTGATTTACTGGACCTGACGGTATCCCCATTTATAAACCAGCCTATAGAATATCAGTGATTTACTAGACCTGACGGTATCCGCATTTATAGACCAGCCTATAGAATATCAATGATTTAC
>NW_013835034.1:0-432 GCF_000517525.1 Limulus polyphemus
GGTAGGATCTGACAGAAGTGGATCAGCTCTATCCTTTTCGGTGAGAAAAATATCTATTTCTCTTCGGAGCTTATAAAATCGAAACAGGACTTTACCGCAGCTGAGCTACCTCACTGCTGTGTGATAAGGCAAGTCACAGAATTCAGAATCAATTTCTTCAAGAACAGCCTGGAACTGGCGGTGATTAAGTGCATGACCCCGAATGAAGTTCACCGCAAAAATGACTGGTTTCAGTACACCAGAAATATCTAAGTCTTTCCCACAGAGTGCTTGCTGATGTATAATGCAGTGTATAAACAGAGCGCCCGGCAGTTGAATATCTTCCAACTTAGTTCGTATCTGCCCCACCAGACCCTTCCTCACTCCAGCCATGTTTTTTCCTCCATCAACTGTAACACATCGAAGCTGATTCCACTGAAGGTTATAGCCTTT
>NW_013835035.1:0-719 GCF_000517525.1 Limulus polyphemus
GTAACTCTAGTTACTGAATGTGTAACCCAATACTCATTTTTAGCGTTATTTGGTACAACAACTCCACGAACACCTAGGTGTAACTCTAGTTATTGAATTTATAACCACCATACTCATCTTTATCCTTACTTGGTACAAGTACTCCACGAACACCTAGGTGTAACTCTAGTTACCGAACTTGTAACCACCATACTCATCTTAAGAGTTATTTGGTTCAAAAACTCCACGAATACCTAGGTGTAACTCTAGTTACCGAATTTATAACCAACATACTCATCTTTAGCCTTACTTGTTACAACAACTCCACGAACACCTTTGTAGTTACCGAACTTATAACCACCATACTCACCTTTGGCGTTATTTGGTACAAAAGCTCCACGAACACCTAGGTGTAACTCTAGTTACCGAATTTATAACCACCATACTCATCTTTTGCCTTACTTGGTACAACTACTCCATGAACACCTAGGTGTAACTCTAATGGTTATAAATTCTGTAATTCAGTAACTAGAATTACACCTAATTGTCATGGAGTAGTTGTACCAAGTAAGGCTAAAGATGAGTATGGTGGTTATAAATTCGGCAACTAGAGTTAAACCTAAGTTTTCATGGAGTAGTTGTACCAAGTAAGACTAAAGATGAGTATAGCACATTCGGTAACTAAAGATACACCTAGGTATTTATTAACCACCATACTCATCTTTAGCCTTACTTGGTAC
>NW_013835036.1:0-413 GCF_000517525.1 Limulus polyphemus
TAGTAACATAACAGTGTTGGTTTTATAGTAACATAACAGTGTTGGTTTTATAGTAACATCACAGTGTTGGTTTTATAGTAACATAACAGTGTTGGTTTTATAGTAACATAACAGTGTTGGTTTTATAGTAACACAACAGTGTTGGTTTTATAGTAACACAACAGTATTGGTTTTATAGTAACATAACAGTGTTCGTTTTATAGTAACATAACAGTGTTCGTTTTATAGTAACATAACAGTGTTGGTTTTATAGTAACATAACAGTGTTCGTTTTATAGTAACATAACAGTGTTGGTTTTATAGTAACATAACACTGTTGGTTTTATAGTAACATAACAGTGTTGGTTTTATAGTAACATCACAGTGTTGGTTTTATAGTAACATAACAGTGTTGGTTTTATAGTAACATAACA
>NW_013835037.1:0-758 GCF_000517525.1 Limulus polyphemus
TTGATATTGTAGTCACAAACACTATAGAGATGCTAAGACAATATAGGTTGTTATTTATGGAATGATATTGTAGTCACAAACACTATAGAAATGCAAAAATATAAAAAGTTTATTATTTAGTGATAGATTTATTTTAGTCACAAACACTATAGAGTCAAAATATAAAACGTTTGTTATTTAGTGATATATTTTGTAGTCACAAACACTATAGAGATGAAAAGACAAAAGAAGTTGTTATTTAGTAATAGATATTGTAGTCACAAACTCTCTAGAGATGCAAAGATAAAAAGGTTGTTATTTAGTAATAGATATTGTAGTTACTTACAATGTAGAGATGCAAAGAAAAAATAGGTTTTTATTTAGTGTTAGATATTGTAGCCACAAACATTATAGAAATGCAAAGACAAAAGAAGTGTTTATTTAGTAATAGATATTGTAGTCACAAACATTATAGAGATGCAAAGACAAAAGAGGTTGGTATATTGTGATAGATATATTTTAGTCACAAACACTATAGAGAGGCAAAGAAAAAATATGTTGTTATTTAGGGATCGATATTGTAGTCACAAACACTGTGAAGATGGAAAGAATAAAGAGGTTGGTATTTAATGATAGATATTGTAGTCACAAACTCTATAGAAATGCAAAGACAAAGAAGGTTTTATTTAGGGATCGATATTGTAGTCCCAAACACTGTGAAGATGGAAAGAGAAAAGAGGTTGGTATTTAATGATAGATGTTGTAGTCACAAACTCTAT
>NW_013835038.1:0-413 GCF_000517525.1 Limulus polyphemus
GGTTGTGAAGTAGAGCTTGATTTGACAAAATATGATGCTAGTTATATGTCAGCACAAGATGTGAGTTGTAAGGTAAAGCTTCATTTGACAAAATATGATGCTAGTTATATGTCAGGACAAGATGTGGGTTGTAAGGTATAGCTTGATTTGACAAAATATGATGCTAATTATATGTCAGGACAAGATGTGGGTTGTAAGGTAGAGCTTGATTTGATTAAATATGATGCTAGTTATATGTCAGAACAAGATACGAGTTAAGGTAGAGCATGATTTGACAAAATATCGTGCTAGTTATATGTCAGGAGAAGATGCGAGTTGTAAGGTATAGCTTGATTTGACAAAATATGATGCTAGTTATATGTCAGCACAAGATGTGAGTTGTAAGGTAGAGCTTGATATGACAAAATATGATG
>NW_013835039.1:0-414 GCF_000517525.1 Limulus polyphemus
TTCTTAAGTTTAGTGTTCTAGAAGTTTTATGTACTTTATTTTCTTGATATAGTCAGGAGTTTATAATTTTTCCTGGTAATATGAGTGTCATAAATTTTGTGTACAAAAACATTTATACAGTGTGTAAAACCCGCTTAAACTAATTAATAATGTTTATTTGTAGTGAACAAGTCCTGGTTCTTGTAAATACATTGACGTATTCACGATATATGGTAATGATACAATGATAAGTACCTTGGTTATAACATCTTCATCTTTAAATGACATACTTTTATGTGAAAGCTTTTGATTACTTTCGATTTCTTCCTTTTCTTATAGCATGCTTTCCAAAGCCCACTACACGTTTGTAGACAAGTTTGCAAGAGTCTGTCTAAGCAACCTAAAAAGCACTAGTCCATGGAAGATGTATACTTG
>NW_013835040.1:0-412 GCF_000517525.1 Limulus polyphemus
ATTCAAGCTTCCATTTGTACCTCATTTTATGTTTATTGTGTAGTTTATTCTCATTCAAGCTTTATTTGTATTTCATTTTATGTTTATTGTGTAGTTTATTCTCATTCAATCTTCCATTTGTATTTCATTTTATGTTTATTGTATAGTTTATTCTTACTCAAGCTTTATTTGTACTTCATTTTGTGTTTATTGTATAGTTTATTCTCATTCAAGCTTCCATTTGTATTTCATTTTATGTTTATTGTGTAGTTTTTCTCATTCAAGCTTTATTTGTATTTCATTTTATGTTTATTGTATAGTTTATTGTCATTCAAGCTTCCTTTTGTATTTCATTTTATGTTTATTGTGTAGTTTATTCTCATTCAAGCTTTATTTGTATTTCATTTTATGTTTATTGTATAGTTTATTCTCA
>NW_013835041.1:0-412 GCF_000517525.1 Limulus polyphemus
GCTGCCACTGTTGCAGGTTTTCTTGCCACTGCTGAAATCTTTTTTCTTGTTTCTTTTCTCGTTCTTCTTGTTTCTTTTCTTTTTCCTCCAACAACTGCTGTAATTTCTCTTGTTTATTTTGCTGTTCGAGCTGCCATTGTTGCAGGTTTTCTTGCAACTGCTGTTGTCTCTCTTCTTGTTTCTTTTCTTTTTCCTCCAACAACTGCTGTAATCTATATTCTTGTTTAATTTCTCGTTTTTCTTGTTTCTTTTCTTTTCTTCCAAAACTGCTGTAATCTCTCTTGTTTATTTTGTTGTTCGAGCTGCCACTGTTACAGGTTTTCTTGCAACTGCTGTTGTCTCTCTTCTTGTTTCTTTTCTTTTGCTGTTCTTGTATTGCTGCCATTAAGTCTGCTATGCTATAGTTTGATTT
>NW_013835042.1:0-413 GCF_000517525.1 Limulus polyphemus
ATCGTATTTAGTAATCCTATGCTCTTGCCTGTTACAATATTCATTGCAAAGAAAATTCGAAGTAAAAGTAAACAAATTCATTAGAAATATCTAGGATAATTTATGTCTGTATTCCTGTATGTAAAGACAGTCTGGACTGTCTGTAATGTATAAAAATAAAAAAGGTTGAAGATAGGACTAAAGGTTCTTCTCTTCTAAAATACTTTCAGACTGTCCACCCAATTTTCTTTCTCATCAGTAAACAGCGTTTGATATAAGTAGACTCCAAGTAAGGGAGGTGATTTCAAGATTCTAACATTAAATCCGCAAATGAAGACATGGATATTCTTGATGAAGCAAATGAAAAAAAAAATTGACTCATTCAGACTTTTCCTTCCAAACTTACAGAAAATTAGCCTTAGAGAGATTTCAAA
>NW_013835043.1:0-674 GCF_000517525.1 Limulus polyphemus
CTGCACCAAAGATAGGGTACAGTATGTAGAGTATTTACTGCACCAGGGATAGTTATAATATGTAGAGTATTTACTACACCAGGGATAGGGTACACTATGTAGAGTATTTATTGCACCAGGGATAGGGTACAGTGTGTAGAGTATTTACTGCACCAGGGATAGGGTACAGTATGTAGAGTTTTTACTGCACCAGGATAGGGTACAGTATGTAGAGTATTTACTGCACCAGGGATAGGTACAATATGTAGAGTATTTACTACAGCACGGATAGGGTACACGATGTAGAGTATTTACTGCACCGGGGATAGGGTACACTATGTAGAGTATTTGATGCACCATGGATTGGGTACAGTATGTAGAGTATTTACTACACCACGGATAGGGTACACTATGTAGAGTATTTACTGCACCTGGATAGGGTACACTATGTAGATTATTTACTGCACCAGAGATAGGGTACAGTATGTAGAGTATTTACTGCACCAGGGATAGTTAGAATATGTAGAGTATTTACTACACCAGGGATAGGGTACACTATGTAGAGTATTTATTGCACCAGGGATAGGGTACAGTGTGTAGAGTATTTACTGTACCAGGGATAGGATACAGTATGTAGAGTATTTACTACACCAGGGATAGGGTACACTATGTAGAGTATTTACTGCACCAGGGAT
>NW_013835044.1:0-414 GCF_000517525.1 Limulus polyphemus
CTTGAATGCCACCATTAGTGCAGGAAAGAGCTTGATTTCAAGAACTTTAAAAGTGAATAGAGTTGTTGATGAAACACGAAAAGTTAGTGATCATTACTGTAGATGATATTTCAAGCAGAAAATATGGTAAATAAGAAACATCCATTTCAGTGGCTTTCACGACTGACTGCATCAACAAATGTGTTTCTAGGGGTAGGGGGAAGAAGGAAATAAGAAACATGCTTGGTTGATAGTAACATGAATCTGTATTATTAGTAGAAATTATCAAATGAGCAAAGTCAAAAGAGATAGTTAGTAAACCATTATTTCTGATTTCTAAGTCATACTTCCTAGAAGAAACTGTCCTTTGAATTCGTATTATTATTTATTTTTAACATTTGTCGTGCTCATATTTTACTTTCACACCTTTCAGCT
>NW_013835045.1:0-431 GCF_000517525.1 Limulus polyphemus
GTCAAAGAACATTTAGTGAATGTTAGTTTAATAATATAATATAATGTATTAATTGAGTGTCAAAGAACATTTAGTGAATGTTAGATTAATAATATAATATAATGTATTAATTGAGTGTCAAAGAACATTTAGTGAATGTTAGTTTAATAATATAATATAATGTATTAATTGAGTGTTAAGGAACATTTAGTGAATGTTGATTTAATAATATAATATAATGTATTAATTGAGTGTCAAAGAACATTTAGTGAATGTTAATTTAATAGTATAATATAATGTATTAATTGAGTGTTAAGGAACATTTAGTGAATGTTGATTTAATAATATAATATAATGTATTAATTGAGTGTCAAAGAACATTTAGTGAATGTTAGTTTAATAACATAATATAATGTATTAATTGAGTGTTAAAGAAACATTTAGTGAATGTT
>NW_013835046.1:0-629 GCF_000517525.1 Limulus polyphemus
CCCATCATCAGTACTTGGGTTCAGAGTAGAAACACACACTTGTCATTAAACACACAACATAATCCTTGAATGGAACTAAACCAACACCCATCATCAGTACTTGGGTTCAGAGTAGAAACACACACACTTGTCATTAAACACACAACATAATCCTTGAATGGAACTAAACCAACACCCATCATCAAAACTTGGGTTCAGAGTAGAAACACACACTTGTCATTAAACACATAACATAATCCTTGAATAGAACTAAACCAACATCCATCATCAGTACTTGGGTTCAGAGTAGAAACACACACTTGTCATTAAAGTGGAATTAGATATAGACAAAGAGACAAGGTATGATGTCAGCAATAAACAATCAAATATACAGACAGAGATAATTCAGAAATTTTAGATAAAAATGTAGAAAACCTTTAGAAAACCAGTCGAGCTGAAATGATGAAAAGAAACATGAATATACATTAAAGGAAGAAACCTATATTAAAATATGACGTCATCATTACATAATGTTACGTATAGGGGAGTTGGCAGTTTTAGATAAATATATACAGGAAATGTTGTCAGAACCAGTCGAGCTGAACAGGTGGAAGCAAACATATATGTAAATGCGAGAAACAAAGCTATAC
>NW_013835047.1:0-238 GCF_000517525.1 Limulus polyphemus
AACAGTATGTTATTATACCAACAATGTCATTACACCAACAGTATGTTATTATACCAACAATGTCATTACACCAACAGTATGTTATTATACCAACAATGTCATTACACCAACAGTATGTTATTATACCAACAGTGTCATTACACCAACAGTATGTTATTATACCAACAATGTCATTACACCAACAGTATGTTATTATACCAACAGTGTAATTACACCAACAGTATGTTATTATACCAAC
>NW_013835048.1:0-890 GCF_000517525.1 Limulus polyphemus
TCTTTTTGACAGTACACAGTATTGATAAATCATTTTTCTTCTTATTGACAGGACACAGTATTGTTAAATTATGTTTCTTCTTATTGACAGAACACAGTATTGATAAATCCTTTTTCTTCTTATTGACAGGACACAGTATTGTTAAATTATGTTTCTTCTTATTGACACTACACAATATTGATAAATGCTGTATCCTCTTATTGACAGGACACAGTTTTGATAAATCCTGTATCTTCTTATGGACAGGACACAGTGTTGTTGTCAATAAGAAGATAAAGGATTTATCAATACTGTGTCTTGTCAATAAGAAGACACAAGATTTAACGATACTGTGTACTATCATTACAAGTCATAAGATTTAATGATACTGGGTTCTATCTATAACAAGCCACAAGATTTAACAATACTATGTCCTGTCAATAAGAAGATACAAGATTTATCAATAATGTGTACTGTCAATAAGAAGACACAAGATTTAGGACACAGTATTGTTAAATCTTGTGTCTTCTTATTGACAGTACACAGTGTTGATAAATCCTGTATCTTCTTATTGACAGGACACAATATTGATAAATCCTGTATCTTCTTATTGACAGGACACAGTATTGTTAAATCTTGTGTCTTCTGATTGACAGTACACAGTATTGATAAATCCCTGTATATTCTTATTGACAGGACACAGTATTGTTAAATCTTTTTTCTTCTTATTGACAGTACACAGTATTGATAAATAATGTATCTTCTTATTGACAGGACACAGTATTGTTAAATCTTGTGTCTTCTTATTGAGAGTACACAGTATTGTTAAATCTTGTGTCTTCTTATTAACAGTACACAGTATCGTTAAATCTTGTGTCTTCTTATTGATAGTACAAAGTATTTGTAAATCC
>NW_013835049.1:0-487 GCF_000517525.1 Limulus polyphemus
ACTTTCTCTTTAAGTTACCTATCTAGTCCATAAGCTTGTTTGTTTACTTTCTCTTTAAGTTACCTATCCAGTCCATAAGCTTGTTTCTTTACTTTCTCTTTAAGTTACCTATCCAGTCCATAAACTTGTTTGTTTACTTTCTCTTTAAGTTACCTATCTAGTCCATAAGCTTGTTTCTTTACTTTCTCTTTAAGTTACCTATCTAGTCCATAAGCTTGTTTGTTTACTTTCTCTTTAAGTTACCTATCCAGTCCATAGGCTTGTTTGTTTACTTTCTCTTTAAGTTACCTATCCAGTCCATAAGCTTGTTTCTTTACTTTCTCTTTAAGTTACCTATCCAGTCCATAAGCTTGTTTGTTTACTTTCTCTTTAAGTTACCTATCCAGTCCATAAGCTTGTTTGTTTACTTTCTCTTTAAGTTACCTATCCAGTCCATAAGCTTGTTTGTTTACTTTCTCTTTAAGTTACCTATCTAGTCCATAAGCTT
>NW_013835050.1:0-408 GCF_000517525.1 Limulus polyphemus
AACGAACGTTCATACAAAATTTGGAGATGATCCATCCTAATGGAACGAAGTACTGGTACAAAACGCAATACCTTCCATAACTCCTTTAAAACAAACAGTAGCAAGGAAAAACTCTGCATATTACTAGGCAACGTTAAAGTGTACCTACATATCAAATTTGGTGAAGAATCATAAATTTAGGACCCTCTGGTAACAAGAAATCGAAAAACAATCAGTAACCAAAAGCTTCCCTTCAGTACACATACGCTTTCTAGAAAAGCCAATAAAAGAAGTAAGATAAAACGAACCACAAAAGTACGCAAAAATGAAAATAGAACGACTAGTATTTTGCATGTAAATACGCAAGTATGCAACGAACGTTCATACAAAATTTGGAGATGATCCGTCCAAATGGAACGACGTACTGGT
>NW_013835051.1:0-413 GCF_000517525.1 Limulus polyphemus
AGTTGATTTGTGATGTATGGCTATGTTAGATGTCAGTTGACGTGTCACGTATGGCTATGTTAGATGTCAGTTGATGTGTCACGTATGGCTATGTTAGATGTCAGTTAACGTGTGACGTATGGCTATGTTAGATGTCAGTTGATGTGTCACGTATGGCTATGTTAGATGTCAGTTAACGTGTGACGTATGGCTATGTTAGATATCCTTTGAAATGTAGATTACACATTTCAGTTGCAGTTCATTGAAATGGCCCGGCATGGCCAGGTGGTTAGGTTGCTTGACTCCCAATCTGCGCGTCGCGGTTCGAATCCCCGTCCTACCAAACATGCCCGCTCTTTCAGCCGTATGGGCGTCATAATGTGACGGTCAATCCCACTATTCGTTGGTGAAAGAGTAGCCCAAGAGTTGGCGGT
>NW_013835052.1:0-413 GCF_000517525.1 Limulus polyphemus
CCCCTTACAGAGTCCGCAGCTAAACCCTAATGCAGACATATTCAGTCCCATTAGAAGTCACATCCTAGATATGAATGTCAGTAATAGGAGTGATCCAGTGCGAAGGCAGCCACAGGAATTCGATGGGAAGGCACCGTGGGAAGCATATAGAGCACAATTTGAGCTACTGGCAGAGATGAGTGGATGGACAGAGGAGCAGAAAGTTGTATATCTGGCAACGAGCTTGAAGGGACAACCACTGGAAATACTTGGACAGTTGACAGCAGCCGACAGACACAACTATAGAACACTGGTGTCACCTCTAGAACTCAGGTACGGAACCCAAAACCAGTCAGAAGTCTACAGGGCCAGGTTCAGGACGAGAGTTCGTGCTAAAGGGGAGAGCCTGCAAGAGCTGGCACAGGACTTAGAGA
>NW_013835053.1:0-779 GCF_000517525.1 Limulus polyphemus
GCCCGTAATAGGATAGATACAACAGAACATTAATGATTTACAACAACCCAGCCCAGTATCAGGTTAGCTAAAACACCACTTTAAATATTTTAAACAATCCCTACCAATACCACTGTAGATGAATCAACACATTAAAGATTTAAAACAAACCTAACACTGACAAGTTAAATAAAACAACACAATAAAGACTAAAAAACAACCCCTGGCAGTACCAGGTTAGATTTAACAACACATTAAAGACTTATAACAAGCCCTGCCGATACTAGGTTACATACAACAAACAATAAAGACTTACAAACTCTCCTTCCAGTACCAGGTTAGATACAACAACAAATTAAATACTTACAACAACTCCTGTCAGTATCAGGTTAGATACAACAACACATAAAATACTTACAACAACCCGTGCCAGTGTTTTTGTATCTAACTTGGTACATTAAAGACTTACAACAACCCCTGCCCATTCAAAGCTACAAATATCAACACAATACAGACTTATAACAACTCCTGCCAGTACAAGGTTAGATACAACAACACATTAAAGACTTTCAATAACCCGTGCCAGTACCAGGTTAGATTTAAAAACACATGAAATACTTAAAACAACTCCTGTCAGAAACAGGTTAGATACAACAACACATTAAAGACTTACAAAAACCCCTGTCCATTCGAAGCTAGAAAAAAAAACACATTAAAGACTTTCAACAACCTGTCCCACTACCAGGTTAGATACACAAACGCATAAAATACTTACAACAACTCCTGCCATATCAGGTTAG
>NW_013835054.1:0-413 GCF_000517525.1 Limulus polyphemus
TAAATCTTGTGTCTTTTTATTGACAGTACACAGTATTGTTAAATCTTTTGTGTTCTTATTGATAGTACACAGTATTTATAAATCCTGTCTTGTTATTGACAGAACACAGTATCGTTAAATCTTGTGTCTTCTTATTGACAGTACACAGTATTGTTAAATCTTGTGTCTTTTTATTGACAGTACTCAGTATCGTTAAATCTTGTGTCTTCTTATTGAGAGTACACAGTATTGTTAAATCTTGTGTCTTCTTATGGACAGTACACAGTATAGTTAAATCTTGTGTCTTCTTATTGACAGTACAAAGTATCGTAAAATCTTGTGCCTTCTTATTGACAGTACACAGTATCGTTAAATCTTGTGTCTTCTTATTGACAGTAAACAGTATCGTTAAATCTTTTGTGTTCTTATTGGTA
>NW_013835055.1:0-413 GCF_000517525.1 Limulus polyphemus
AATCCAGTGATATATGATGCATATATTATATAACTGCATGGACATACCACCAATCCAGTGATATATATAAATATTATATAACTGCACGAACGTACCACCAATCCAGTGATATATGATGTATATATTATATAACTGCGTGGACATACCACCAATCCAGTGATATATGTATATATTATATAACTGCAGGAACTTACCACCAATCCAGTGATATATTAGATAACTGCATGGACATACCACCAATCCAGTGATATATGTTTATATTACATAACTGCACGAACTTACCACCAATCCAGTGATATATAATGTATACATTATATAACTGTACGAACGTACCACCTATCCAGTGATGTTTGTATATATTATATAACTGCAGGAACTTACCACCAATCCAGTGATATATGTATATATTATAT
>NW_013835056.1:0-412 GCF_000517525.1 Limulus polyphemus
ACTGCCCCCTCCTTAATATTGTTCGTCCCGAACAATAACCACATATAATAAACTAATAACTATTACTTAATTAAAATGTACAGAATTACAAACATAAAATTACAATTCGACAAAGTCTCTTAATTTTACGGGACGTGTCTTCTTCCATACTGGTCTCCGTCCCGTTGGATTCTGCTTCATGTGGGGTTCATCTGCTTCATCAGGAAGTGTCCTATCATCGGTAACAGTCACATTAGTGGTTGTAACTTCATCAAGAGCTTCACCGTTTCCCTTCTCAAAACTGAGTAGAGTTTCTTCTTCAACGGTGGCTTCTTCAGGTTTCAGGTCGTCAGCGGCGTCATTTGTTCTGTGGTCCACTTCATCCCAACTGAAATGTCCTGGACCATGATATCGCCAAAGCCTGTTGGCATGC
>NW_013835057.1:0-643 GCF_000517525.1 Limulus polyphemus
AACGACATGTAAACATAAAAAAACGATAATTTGAGTGTCAGTGAATAAATGCTTTCTGACGGAATAATGGAACGCATGCGCATTCGAAAGAGAAATTCAAATAAGTCCCGGTATTAGTATCGCCTTAAAAAATAAGTTCTGGTACTTAGTACCGATGAGTACCGGCAGAATTTCGATAAATAATATCGAACCGTTTTTGACTTATTTATGAAGTTAAGTTCTAGGGGGGGGGCTCCCTACAAGTCCATAATCCTGCCCTGCATAAAGCAATCGTGTTAACTTCATAACTCACAAAATGTGTAGTGAGTTCATTACACTTATATGTTGCTAAAATATTTGTTAAAGCCTTTTCCAGTTCAAGGGTAGCAGATACCGCAAGAGGTGAGAATTAAAACTCTCTATATGTTTTTAGTCATAGTTAAACAAATGTGGAACTGTTGTTTTAATCCTTAAAGAACTAAATATCAGTAATACAAGTAAAACATAAGATCGAGCGCTGCTATTTAGTCTGGCGTTTTTTTTTTTATGACGATGTTGATTATTAAGCACAAAGCTACACAAAAGGTTACCTGTGCTCTGCCCACCACGGGTACCGAAACCCGGTTTCTAGCGGTATAAGTCCGCAGACATACCGCTGAGCTAC
>NW_013835058.1:0-413 GCF_000517525.1 Limulus polyphemus
GTTCTAAATTTTCCTCGACCACATCACTGAAATATCTTTCTATGGGGCATTTTTATTTTATTGTCTGGGGCTACTTAAATGACGATACAGAGCGATGGGTCACTCATCTGTAAAAAAAGAGGATATAGCTTAATATGCTTGTAGTCCACTAAGTGTGTATGTGGCATCATTACAGAAGATCTGAGTCGTGTCATGTTGCCACAAGAGAAATGTTATTTAACCAACTGTGAAGTCTGTTTATACTCATGGGGTTATTTGTGGCTACAAAGTCTCATTCAGTCTCTGAGCCTCTACCTCTTCAATGCCACGATCGACAGACAGCAGTCACCTGTTTATGCCATGGATGATAATATTCTCTGTCCAGGTGTTATACTACATTTGATTTAGGAGGAGGTCAAAGTTTTGTTAGTGTT
>NW_013835059.1:0-413 GCF_000517525.1 Limulus polyphemus
ATGTGTAGTGAAGAACATTTTCCCTGATCTTTACATATTACTAAAGACACAATGCTGAAATGTACTTACAGTCTGGTTATATGTGTAGTGAAGAACATGTTCCCTGATCTTTACATATTACTAAAGACACAATGCTGAAATGTACCTTGGTTTGTACAGACTGGTTATATGTGTAGTGAAGAACATGTTCCCTACTCTTTACATATTACTAAAGACACAATGCTGAAATGTACCTACAGTCTGGTTATATGTGTAGTGAAAAACATGTTCCCCGATCTTTACATATTACTAAAGACACAATGCTGAAATGTACCTACAGACTGGTTATATATGTAGTGAAGGACATGTTCCCTGATCTTTACATATTACTAACGACACAATGCTGAAATGTACCTTGGTTTGAACAGACTAGT
>NW_013835060.1:0-414 GCF_000517525.1 Limulus polyphemus
AAAAACTTGTGTGATTTGTACATAATACTACTAGTACCACAAAAGAATTTTATATTTTTCCTTCTTACAATCTTTGCTTTGTAGTAAGACCTACACTTCTGTTGTTATTGCGTTAGAATTAAAACAGTCTAACTGATATATATATATAGTTTATTCTGATATTTTGCAAATGGTTCAAACTCAGTACTGACAACAATAAAACCCATATGTTGGTTGTGAAACAGGCTAAATACATTCATCCCAATAATACAGGGAAGCTATGACATTCTCACAGATGGGGTCTCAATACATTGAAGAGCTTAAGTTTCGCATTCCAACATACATCTTGCCTGTAATGAGAGGAATGTGACCAGGACTAATCTTTTAAGTGCTGTAAAGTAATTTTCTTTGTAATTTATGGTGTCTGTATCGTTT
>NW_013835061.1:0-412 GCF_000517525.1 Limulus polyphemus
TGATTAAGTCGATGGTTAATGTATCCTCCTTGTATAAAAGACAATAAATCGTTCTTTAATGTATCTAATTCGCTTTTAAATTTACTAATGTTTTCCATTTGTACTTCTTCTTGTTGACTTTCCTGTAGTTGCTGTTTTCTAATCCTGCAACTGTTGGATACTTTCTTCCTGTTTCCTTTCTTGTTCTAGTTGCCACTGCTGTAATCTCTCTTTTTGTTTCTTTTCTCGTACTTCTTGTTTCTTTTCTTTTTCCTCCAACAACTTCTGTAATTTCTCTTCTTGTTTCTTTTATTTTTCCTCCAACAACTGCTGTAATCTCTCTTCTTGTTTATTTTGTTGTTCGAGGTGCCACTGTTGCAGGTTTTCTTGCAACTGCTGTTGTCTCTCTTTCTTTTTTTTTTTGCTTGTTCTT
>NW_013835062.1:0-413 GCF_000517525.1 Limulus polyphemus
CTTCACTTGTATCTTAAGTTCTGAACTGTCCAAGGCATCTACGAACTGATCCCTCAGCAACAACTTGAGGAGATCGGGTGATGCAGTTGGGTAGGCCTTGTGTGCCATGCTTTCCAAGTCTTGTGCCAGCTCTTGCAGGCTCTCCTCTTTAGCACGGACTCTCGTCCTAAACCTAGCTCTGTAGACTTCTGACTGATTCTGGGTTCCATACCTGAGTTCCAGAGCCTCTACCAGTGCTATATAGTTGTGTCTGTCGGCTGCTGTCAACTGTCAAGTATTTCCAGTGGTTGTCCCTTCAAGCTCGTTGCCAGATATACTGCTTTCTGCTCCCCTGTCCATCCATTCATCTCTGCCAGTAGCGCAAATTGTGCTCTATATGCTTTCCACGGTGCCTTCCCATCGAATTCCTGTGG
>NW_013835063.1:0-413 GCF_000517525.1 Limulus polyphemus
ATAAAATCTTTGTCGTATGTGACTCAATTTCTTCTTAATTCCGAGATGTCTTCCTGTTAAAGTGTCATGGGATTGACACAGCACAACTTCCCGTAAGTTTCTCGGTATAACAGTTTGCCAAGTCGTCAATTTCCCATCTGTAGTTTCCCATCTTCGGAGAAGAATACCATCTTCAAGCTTTAACTGGTCCCATTGTGCCCAATAGTGCTTTGTCATAGGGCTTAGACTAGACACCTTCTCCCAAGCAGGGCGCAAAACACTTGCTTTTAGAAAATCGATTATTGGCTTCAAATCTTAGTCTTTCTCCTGTTCTGCCTTGATATCTATATTTGGTTCCACTTCACCATCATCAACTCTTTCAGTCGGCTTGACTTCAGCTTGATGGCACCTAATTAGTTCAACCTCTCTTTAAC
>NW_013835064.1:0-412 GCF_000517525.1 Limulus polyphemus
CACCTGGTTAGTTCAACCTCTCTTTTGCAGCAATGTCTGCAGTCATTCTTGCAGGATCTTCGGCTCAGGCCATCAGCATTACCATGGGATTTTCCTTCTCTATATTCAATATTATAATTATACTGGTTTTAGGTTCCGTATCTGAGTTCTAGAACCGACACCAGTGTTCTATAGCTGTGCCTGTCGTCTGCTGACAACTGTCCAAGTATTTCCAGTGGTTGTCCCTTCAAGCTTGTTGCCAGATATACAGCTTTCTGCTCCTCTGTCCATCCGTTCATCTCTGCCAGTCACTCAAACTGTGCTCTATATGCTTCCCACGGTGCCTTCCCATCGAATTCTTGTGGCTTCCTTCGCACTTGGATCACTCCTATTACTGACATTCATATCTGGGATGTGACTTCTAATGGGACTG
>NW_013835065.1:0-410 GCF_000517525.1 Limulus polyphemus
AAGAACACCTAGGTGTAACTATAGTTACCGAATTTATAACCACCATACTCATCTTTAGCGTTATCTGGTAAAACAGCTCCACGAACAAATAGGTGTAACTTTAGTTACCGAATTTATAACCACCATACTCATCTTTAGCCTTACTTGGTCTAAGTACTCCATGAACACCTAGGTGTAACTCTAGTTAGAGAATTTATAACTACTATACTCATCTTTAGTCTTACTTGGTACAACTACTCCATGAACAATTAGGTGTCACTCCAGTTACCGAATTTATAACCAACATATTCGTCTTTAGCCTTACTTGGTACAACTGTTCCATGAACACCTAGGTTTAACTCTTGTTATTGAATTTATAACCAACCTACTCGTCTTTAGCCTTACTTGGTACAACTACTCCATGAACACCT
>NW_013835066.1:0-800 GCF_000517525.1 Limulus polyphemus
TAGTTATAAGGATAGGCTTAACTGTTACTATAGTAACGTTAGAAGTATAATAGATGACTTTAGAGCACTGGGAGGAATGGAGGATTTTGATATAATAACTGAAACATGGTTAAACGTAGATGATTTTGATGACAAAAATTTCTTTGAAATATAAGGTTACGGACTATTTAATAGGGATAGAGTACTAAAAGAGGGGTAGGAGTGGTTTTATATGTAAAATGTGAGTTACATCCTGTTGAAGTTGAGGATATTAAAGATAATAGCAAGGAGATTAAATCCATTTGGGTTTCTATTAGTGGATATAAAGGAAAAAGGCTTTTAGTGGGGATTTGTTACAGACGATACTGATGAAATTTGTGAGAAACTTTACAATGAGATTAAGACTTCAGTTGTTAATGAAGTCATAATTAAGGTTTGACTCTAGTATTTCCCAATCGATATGCATGAAATTAAAATCACCCATGAGGGAGAAAGGTTTCTAGAAACTGTTCAAGATGGTTTTCTTCACCAACTGGTCAAGGAACCAACTAGAAACAATGATATTTTACATTTATTGTTAACTTCTAATATAGAAATGGTTCAGAAACTGGGTAACATCTGGGTACAAGTGATCATTGCTCTATTAGGTTTGATGTTTTGCTGCATATGGAGATCAGAAATAATAATATTCTGGTTACAAATTTTAAAGAAATGAGACAAGAATTATCTGTTATGAATTAGGCAGCTGAATTATTTGGAGACAAATGAAATGAGAAAAACATTTAAATATTCAAAATAAACACATTCATTATAGAAAGAAT
>NW_013835067.1:0-411 GCF_000517525.1 Limulus polyphemus
TCTGCCAACTTGTATAGGTGGCGTAGCTGTGACACCGGGAGCTGATGCTGCCAACTCGCGTCGGTGGTGTAGCTGTGGAATTGTGGAGTTTTGTTAATTGTAAACATAAGATTCCCTCCCTCTCATTGTATAAAACTCCCATTTGAAAGTGCCTTAATATTGGTAGATGTGTCAGTTTTTTGTTTTTTCACTAACCCATTGTTCGTGAGATACACAAAAAGGAGAAGTGTCTATTAATGGTCAGTAGCAAGAGAAGTGTGTATAATAACGGAGAAGCATATGGTATGCACTAATTCTTTGTAATTACTTGCAGAAAGGCTTAACTTGTAACCCGACTCGAAAAATGGCAAAACTTGTTCTCCAAAGCTTAGAACGAAATATAAGAATTACACCTAGACAGCATTGTATTTA
>NW_013835068.1:0-411 GCF_000517525.1 Limulus polyphemus
TTCCTGTTCGTGTCCACACAGTCGGCTAGGTGCGAGTTTTCCGTCCAGCGTTTAATTCTTTGTTTAAAACCGGTCGAGACGAACCGTTTTATCTGTTAAAAAAAAAGTAGTCTTTTGTTGAAACTCTGTTGAAGATTCCAGTTCATTATACACTTTCTACATTTTTCGTAGTTAAAAAAGCCAAGGACTTAATATCGGCAGCAAGTTCAGTTGGTTCTAATGAACGCTATTGTCCGATAACAACTCTGTAGTTGTGGTTCATTTTGAAGTGCTTAAAATATGTCGTGCCTTTAAAAGATAATAATCATTAGTTCACAAAAAGATGGATTATTCGTCATAAGATCTCAGGAAATGTTATCCATAGATAACTTATTACCGTGCATAACCACTCATAAGTCATGTGGTTAGGAC
>NW_013835069.1:0-409 GCF_000517525.1 Limulus polyphemus
CTGCCCCCTCCTTAATATTGTTCGTCCAGAACAATAACCACATATAATAAACCAATAACAATTACTTAATTAAAATGTACAGAATTACAAACACAAAATTACAATTCAACAAAGTCTCTTAATTTTACGGGACGTATCTTCTTCCGTACTGGTCTCCATCTTGTTGGATTCTGCTTCATGTGGGGTTCATCTGCTTCATCAGGAAATGTCCTATCATCGGTAACAGTCACATTAGTGGTTGTAACTTCATCAAGAGCTTCACCATTTCCTTTCTCAAAACTGAGTAGAGTTTCCTCTTCGATGGTGGCTTCTTCAGGTGGCACGTCTTCAGCAGCGTCATTTGTTCTGTTTTCTACTTCGTCCCAACTGAAATATCCTGGACCGTGATAACGCCAAAGCCTGTTGGCAT
>NW_013835070.1:0-412 GCF_000517525.1 Limulus polyphemus
GGGATAGCAAGACTTCTAAGTTTGAAGATAGAGGAAAGTAATAATGCTCAGTTTGAAAGGTATTAGCATAAGTGTAAAGTTACAAACTGATTGTAAGGCTAAAGGGTTAATAATTTCGCTGTAAAGTTGCGTTAATCTACGAACTATCTGTCAGGCTATATTAACTTGTTTGTAAAGTGACACGAACAATTTACAACAGTGTTAAAAGCTACTAATGATATGAATATATTGGACAGTGTTAAAAGCTACTAATGATATGAATATATTGGACAGTGTTAAAAACTACTAATGACATGAACATTTTGGACAGTGTTAAAAGCTACTAATGATATGAATATATTGGACAGTGTTAAAAGCTACTAATGATATGAATACATTGGACAGTGTTAAAAGCTACTAATGATATGAATAT
>NW_013835071.1:0-412 GCF_000517525.1 Limulus polyphemus
TTGGGCACAGTAGGACCAGTTGCAGCTTGAAGATGGTATTTTTCTCTGGAGATGGGAAACTGCCGATGGGAAAGTGACGACCTGGCAAACGGTTATACCGAGTAAGTTACCCGAAGTTGTGCTGCATCAATCCCATGATACTTTAACAGGAGGACATCTCGGAGTTACGAAGACATTGAGCCACCTATGACAAAGATTCTACTGGATAGGTATGAGGCAAGATGTGGAAGAATGGTGCAGAACATGCAGTACATGTTGTGCTAAAAGGGGACCCAAGCATAAGGGACGTGCTCCAATGAAGTTATATCAAGTTGTTCCACCAATGGAAAGAGTAGCCATTGTCATTGCTAGTCCTTTGCCCCGAACTCGTGCTGGAAACAGGTACATTTGTGTGGTGATGCATTACTTCACC
>NW_013835072.1:0-410 GCF_000517525.1 Limulus polyphemus
ATCAAATCATACAGTTAAGAATGTTTAACAATAACAACAATTTCAACAACTGTGTATTCAACCTTTTTACAGCATTAAACAGATGTTAAATAAGAATGTCAACATTATCAACAATAAAAACAACTGTGTATTAATTTTTCCACAGTATAAAATCAGATGCTAAATATGAATGTCAACAATATCAACAACTGTGTACTAAACTTTTCACAACATTAAATCAGATGCTAAATATGAATGTCAACAATGTCAACAACTGTGTACTAAACTTTTCACAGCATTAAATCAATGCTAAATATGAATATCAACTATGTCAACAATGTTAAAACTATGTACTAAACTTTTCACAACATTAAATCAGATACTAAATATGAATGTCAACAATATTATCAACTGTGTACTAACCTTTTCAC
>NW_013835073.1:0-412 GCF_000517525.1 Limulus polyphemus
GGTTCTTGCCAGCATGCTTTCAAGACATTGCAAGAAAATTGGTCTCAGCTCCACTTTTAAAGCTTTGAAATCCCTCATTGCCATACATACTGGATTGTGATGCTAGTAATGTCGGAATTGGAGAAGTGTTGTCTCAGAAAGTGGTCGAAAACGAACATGTGGTGGCCTACTTCACGGAGGGAACTCCTTGCTATAGTAAAGAGTCTGACATATTTCCATCCTTACCTCTATGGAGCCAGGTTTACCATCAAGACAGACCATGCTGCGTTATGCTGGTTAAGATCATAAAAGAACCCAGAGGGATAACTGGCACGTTGGATCAGAAAGGTAGACCAATATAATTATGATATTGAATACAGAAAAGTAAAATCTCATGGAAATGCCGACGGACTGAGCCGAAAACCCTGCAAAA
>NW_013835074.1:0-412 GCF_000517525.1 Limulus polyphemus
ATAAATTGAGCTGCTTGTGTTTAAAGCAGAGAAAAACACGGAGCTACCAGTGTTTATAGTAGAGATAAACCCGGAGCTGCTGGTGTTTATAGCAGAGATAAACATGGAGCTACAAGTATTTATAACAGAGACAAAAATGGAGCGGCTAGAGTTTATAGTAGATATAAATGGAGCTGCTTGTATTTAAAGCAGAGAAAAACATGGAGTTGCTAATGTTCACAGCAGAGATAAACATGGAGTTGCTAATGTTACTATTTAAAGTAGATATAAACATGGAGCTGCTAGTGCTTATGATAGAGATAATCGTAGAGCTGCTAGTGTTTATGGTAGAGATAAACACGGAGCTACTAATGTTTATAATACAGATAAACATGGATCAGATTATGTTTACAGCAGAGACAAAATGGAGTTG
>NW_013835075.1:0-412 GCF_000517525.1 Limulus polyphemus
ACAAGATTGAAGGCTATAAAAATTATGGTTTGTCTGAAAAATGCCAATTTTATAGTGAGTAATTTATGTTAAATTTCGTATTTATTGCAGGGGTGGTGAATAACATAGAGAAGAGGGGATGCCTAGATAAAATATGCCACATTTCTCACACTAGGGAAAATTCAGGATTTTTTAAAATATTGTTTTATAAAAGTAAGAACTTAAAACTTATATGCTATTAAAATGTGGATTATTAGCTACGATTTTATGTTACACTAATTAGTATAACATAAACAAAAAGTAGTTTAATTAAATTTTGAATGTAAGTCACTAAACCTCATGACATGTGCAGTAACAGGTGCTCATGGTAATAGGGTTAATTTTCCTTAGTTATCAGAAATAATGCTTAATCTTAGAATATCTGATTAGGTTT
>NW_013835076.1:0-412 GCF_000517525.1 Limulus polyphemus
TCCATGTTATAAATTTTAAATTAGTAAGCAAATGTTAACAAATCTTGCAATATTATCAGTAAACGTTACAATGCTTTCATATGCAAAATATCTAATTTTTTTTATTAAGTCGTAAGCTTGGTATAGCAATGTTTCTTTCATGCCTTTTTACATCTTGCCTATCTATCATGCAAAGTAATTTTAATTTTAAGATTAAAAATACCTTTATGCATCAGAAAACTTTGAATTTCCACATGCGACATCTTTATAATGTGTGGATAGATATCAAACATTTCTTAAGAAAAAAACTTTATATTTTATTTGTTATTTTCAGTAATTAATCTCTGTACGGGATCGGCAGATTTCAACTATCTCGCAACCACCATAAAAAATTAGGAATTAAACACAAATTATGCCTCTATGATTCTAGAAT
>NW_013835077.1:0-412 GCF_000517525.1 Limulus polyphemus
ATAAACATTACTGTTGTCCTAACTTTTTGTTGAAAATTTAGGTTAGACCCTTGACATCGTTATTGTTTATACACATTACTGTTGTCCTAACTTTTATTGCATTTTAGGTTAGATCCTTAAGAAGAAATATATTATGTTTAAGTACTGATAAACACTGACCAAGGTATTTTAAAATACTGGTTATTTATAAGTTTTGTTCGGAGGCTTAGACAAAAACAATTACTTGTTTTTCTTAGAGAAATAAACTTATAGTGCAGTAAAGTTAAATAAGGAATCTTTAAAAATAAGTTTTCTAAGATAAAACATATAATATTACTCTACAGCTATTGGGCTGATAGCAGATGCTGTTAAATGCGGATTTTTCAGTCTGTGTTTTAATATTCAAAAATACACGAATGTTTGTTCGAATTCG
>NW_013835078.1:0-413 GCF_000517525.1 Limulus polyphemus
GTACGAAATTCAACAAGAAAGTGCTTTGGTTTTAACTACTGTCTATTGAGACACACAGCGAGATAAGATTCAATAAAAAGTGCTTTGGTTTTAACTACTGTCTATTGAGACACACAGCGAGATAAGATTCAATAAAAAGTGCTTTGGTTTTAACTACTGTCTATTGAGACACACAGCGAGATAAGATTCGATAAAAAGTGAGAATGTCTATAATACTTTAATGGGAAATATGACGATAAAACACTGATATTATATTTATATATAAATGGTTTTCTAATGGATAAAAAACGGTGTTTTTAAATCATTTTATTCGTTTTTGAAAGTTGTAATCCAATAGCCACTTTTGCAGAATATTATGCGCTGGAGAACTTAAGTAACATATTCAAAAAAATTAATTATGGGTGTCTTTCGAC
>NW_013835079.1:0-411 GCF_000517525.1 Limulus polyphemus
ATAAGTTAATCTGTTCATGTAGAAGTGGAATAATAAACTAACGATATAAATTAATTTGTTCATGTAGAAGTGTAATAATAAACTAACGATATTAGTTAATCTGTTCATGTAGAAGTGTAATAATAAACTAACGATATAAGTTAATCTGTTCACGTAGAAGTGGAATAATAAACTAACGATATAAGTTAATCTGTTTATGTAGAAGTGGAATAATAAACTAACGATATAAGTTAATCTGTTCATGTAGAAGTGGGATAACAAACTAACGATATAAGTTAATCTGTTAATTTTTCAGGTTAAGTTCTCAGTGGCTAGAGTTAGAGTGTTTCTGTAAACTATTACTATTATCAGAGCTGTAGTTTTTTCCGGTTAAGTAATCCAGTGACTAGAGTTAGAGTTTTTCTGTAAACT
>NW_013835080.1:0-412 GCF_000517525.1 Limulus polyphemus
ATCTAATATAAGTTATGGAACCCAATAGGGTCAGATGAAAAGCAGGAATCTAATATAAGTTATGCAACCTAACAGCGTCTGATAAAAAGCAGGCATCTACTCTAAGTTATGCAGTCCAATAGGGTTTGATAACAAGCAGGCATCTACAATAAGTTATGCAACCAAATAGGGTTTGATAAAGAGCAGGAATCTAGTGTAAGTTATGTAAACCAATAGGGTCTGATAAAAAGCAGATAGCTACTATAAGTTATGCAACCCAATAGCGTGTGATAAAGAGTAGGCATCTAGTGTAAGTTATGTAACCCAATAGCGTCTGATAAAAAGTAGGCATCTACCATAAGTTATACAACCCAATAGGGTCTGACAAAAAGAAGGCATCTATTATAATTTATGCAACACATTAGTGTCTAAT
>NW_013835081.1:0-412 GCF_000517525.1 Limulus polyphemus
CAAATAACGTTAAAGATGAGTATGGGGCTACACATTCAGTAACTAGAGTTACACCTAGGTGTTCATCGAGTGTTGTACCAAGTAAGGCTAAAGATGAATATGGTGGTTATAAATTTGATAATTAGAGTTAAACCTAAGTGTTCATGGAGTAGTTGTACCAAGTAAGGATAAAGATGATTATGGTGGTTATAAATTCGGTAACTAGAGTTACACCTAGGTGTTCATGGAGTAGTTGTACCAAGTGAGGCTAAATATGAATATGGTGGGTATAAATATGGTAACTAGAGTTACACCTAAGTGTTCATGGAGTAGTTGTACCAAATAAAGCTAAAGATGAGTATGGGGTTACACATTCAATAACTAGAGTTACACATAGGTGTTCATTGTGTAGTTGTAAAAAAGTAAGGCTAAA
>NW_013835082.1:0-411 GCF_000517525.1 Limulus polyphemus
GTTAGTGAGACACGGCTGAAATGTCGGTAAAAACAATAAATAGAAGTTGATGTAAGATGTTACGAGATTTAAGCTATTTAGAATAAATGTTTATGTTTTCGTGTTGTAATTTGTACAATGTAATTTAGACCTATTTCCTACTTTTTAATGGTGGTTACAAGGTTGGTCAATTTGACCAGATCCATATAGATCTAAATAAAGAAAATAACGGATAAAATGTAAAGCTTTTTGAAAAAAAATGTTTGATAGTTATTAGGAAGTTTTAGAAATTTGATAATTTTCTGATGCATAAAAGTATTTTTAATCTTAAAATCAAAATTACTTTGCACGTTGGACAGTCAACACTTGAAAAGAAAAAATGCACGAGAAAATCTTTAATTAAAGAATCTAATATCTTGAGTAAAGTCTTGT
>NW_013835083.1:0-411 GCF_000517525.1 Limulus polyphemus
TGTCTTCTTATTGACAGTACACAGTATAGTTAAATCTTGTGTCTTTTTATTGATAGTACACAGTATTGTTAAATCGTGAGTCTTCTTATTGACAGTACACAGTTTTGTTAAATCTTGTGTCTTCTTATTTACAGTACACAGTATCGTTAAATCTTGTGTCTTCTTATTGACAGTACACAGTATCGTTAACTTTTGTGTCTTCTTATTGACAGGATACATTATTGTTAAATCTTGTGTTTTCTTACTGACAGTACACATTATCTTTGAATATTGTGTCTTCTTATTGACAATACACAGTATTGTTAAATCTTGTTTCTTCTTATTGACAGGACACATTATTGTTAAATCTTGTGTTTTCTTACTGACAGTACACATTATGGTTAAATGTTGTGTGTTCTTATTGATAGTACA
>NW_013835084.1:0-412 GCF_000517525.1 Limulus polyphemus
AACCTAAAACTTTCCATAAACCAATGGCTACTTCCTGTTAGCAATTAGCTGAGAAGGTCAAGACAAAGTGTATTATTAACCTAAAACTTTCCATAAACCAATGGCTACTTCCTATTGCAATTAGCTGAGAAGGTCAAGACAAAGTGTATTATTAACCTAAAACTTTGCATAAACCAATGGCTATTTCCTGTTAGCAATTAGCTGAGAAGGTCAAGACAAAGTGTATTATTAACCTAAAACTTTGCATAAACCAATGAATACTTCCTGTTAGCAATTAGCTGAGAAGGTCAAGACAAAGTGTATTATTAACCTAAAACTTTGCATAAACCAATGGCTACTTCCTGTTAGCAATTAGCTGAGAAGGTCAAGACAAAGTGTATTATTAACTTAATACTTTCCATAAACCAATGGC
>NW_013835085.1:0-413 GCF_000517525.1 Limulus polyphemus
GGATAGTGTAACTAGTAATTCCTTATTTCAATTAAAAATAGAGTGTAACTAGTACCTCCTTACTTTAAAGAAAAAATAGCATAACTAGTATCTTATTATTTTAGCCCCCCCCCATAATGGCTAAGCGGCAAGTCTGTGAGTTTAAAACGCCAAAAATCGAGTTTCGATACCCTCGACAGGCAAAGCCCAGACATCTTTTCGTGTGGCTTTGCGCTCATCAACAAACAACCAAAACCCTATTTTAATGAAAAGAGAGTGTAACTAGTACCTCCTTATTTTAATGAAAGGAGGGTATAAATCAACAACAATACCCTTATCTTGGATGAAAAGTAACCCAATAGCATCCATCTCCTTACTTTAGATGAAAAGAGTGTGTTTCAACAACATCTCCTTATCTTGGATGAAAAGAGAAT
>NW_013835086.1:0-412 GCF_000517525.1 Limulus polyphemus
AATGGATGTAAGAGTCTGTCATTATACAGAGTGATAACGGATGTAGGAGTGTGTCATTACACCAACTGATAATGGATGTAGGAGTCTGTAATTACACTGACTGATAATGGATGTAGGAGTCTGTCATTACGCCAACTGATAATGGATGTAGGAGTCTGTCATTATACCAACTGATAATGGATGTAGGAGTCTGTAATTACACTGACTGATAATGGATGTAGGAGTCTGTCATTACGCCAACTGATAATGATTGTAGGAGTCTGTCATTATATTGAGTGATAATGATTGTAGGAGTCTGTCATTGTACCGAGTGATAATGATTGTAGGAGTCTGTCATTGTACCAAGTGATATGATGATTGTAGGAGTCTGTCACTATACCGAGTGATAATGATTGTAGGAGTCTGTCATTGT
>NW_013835087.1:0-410 GCF_000517525.1 Limulus polyphemus
ATATATATATATATATATTATACTGGGTGTGTACGTAGATATATTATTCTATCAGTTTTAATATTCAAACCATTTTATCGGGAAAATAATTTATGTTAACAGTTTAGTTGTTTGATAGAAATATTATTATAGAAGTCGATACAAATATTCATTCTCTATATTTCAGCATTAAGTTTGTGCACGTTCCTGCATGACGTCAAATTTATGTAAACTTCTATTTAACCTTTCCCAATGCTTATCCCTATTTTCCTTGAGTTGCGGTGAGTAAATTAGTTCTTAAGTTACTACATATGCGGGTATCAGAAAGCTCTGCTGGAAGTCTAAGTTAGCATCTGTTATCAACTAACTATGTCGCATTCAACAACTTCTTCAGCTTCATAGACATGCCAGTTTATATTCCACACAAGTTA
>NW_013835088.1:0-412 GCF_000517525.1 Limulus polyphemus
CCACCTGGCTCAACTTAGGGCATCAAGAGTATCATCAATTCTTGGCAGTGGGTATGAGTCTTTTTTGGTTATACTGTTAAGAGCTCTGAAGTCCACACAGCAACATTGGGTCCCATCCTTCTTCTGGACTAACACGACGGGATCTGACCATGGACTATCTGATTTCTCGACTATTCCTTCCTTAATTAAGCCATCCATGACCTTCTCCATCTCTTGTCGCTTTGCTGGAGCTTTCTCCTCGGAGGGATCTTTATTGGATGGTGATTGCCTGTGTTTATTCTGTGCTCTACAAGGTCTGTGCAGTCGAGATCATGATCGTCTTTCGGAAAGACGTCTGCATAATTCGCCAAAAGTTCTCTAACCTGAAGAGCCTGTGATGAAGACAAATGTACTATGCTCTTCTTATAGAGGT
>NW_013835089.1:0-412 GCF_000517525.1 Limulus polyphemus
GATTTTAGAAGGAACTGTGCATATACAACACCGTAACATGTGGTACTGTTCGATTCTAGAAGGAACTGTACATATATAACACCGTAACATGTATGTTACTGTTCTGAGACTGTATGTACATAGACTGTATTCTGAGACTGTATGTATATAGACTGTATTCTGAGACTGTATGTACATAGACTGTATTCTGAGACTGTATGTATATAGACTGTATTCTGAGACTGTATGTACATAGACTGTATTCTGAGACTGTATGTATATAGACTGTATGCTGAGACTGTATTCTGAGACTGTATGTACATAGACTGTATGCTGAGACTGTATGTACATAGACTGTATTCTGAGACTGTATGTACATAGACTGTATTCTGAGACTGTATGTATATAGACTGTATTCTGAGACTGTATGTAC
>NW_013835090.1:0-412 GCF_000517525.1 Limulus polyphemus
AAAAATGCAAAAACTCCCATAAAAACTGCAAAGCATAAAATGTGAAATCGCAACTTTGCATGTATCTCCGCATGGGCTCAACAAACCTTCATGCCAAATTTGGTGAAGGTCCATCTAAAGGGGGCGAAATAGTGGTAAAAAACGTCCATAAAAACCGCTAAGCACAAAATCCAAAACTGAAAATTTGTATGTATCTCCCCATGGACCCAATGAACCTCCATACCAATTTTGGTGAAGATCAATCCACACCATGCGAAGTAGTTACATGGACATAAACAAACAACAGGCAGTACTATACACCTGGAAAAAAGTTAAGCACCCCCAAATATTTTTCAGGATTGCTTATTGAAAATAAGGTTTAATTTTCATGATGTTGAGCAATGTTCATAATTTCAAACATAATTAAAAGGAT
>NW_013835091.1:0-411 GCF_000517525.1 Limulus polyphemus
ATTATTAGAGTTGTTGCATAATAGTTTCTAATATAGGTTACTCGACGAAAAAATAGAATTAGAAGGACCTAAGAAAACTTTAATGAAAATGTTTAAGAAAATATACACACCTGTAGAAGTATAGAATATATGTAATATTAAGAAACTAATATTTTTGTAGAAGTATAAGTTTGTATGTTTCCTGAACTTCAATATTTGTCTTTAAAATATCCGGATTAATTGAAATAATACAAGATCACAATAAAACTCGAACGTTAAAGACAAAAAGTGTATTGTTTATATAAAGTTTAATATAACCATAAAAAACATATAGTGTATTTTCCTATTTTTAAATATATATATATATCTGCTGTGATTTACAACACTTGTGAAGTAGGGTTTATTATGTGAATCAGTTTCTAAACACATATT
>NW_013835092.1:0-412 GCF_000517525.1 Limulus polyphemus
GTCAATCTAGAGTTCCAAAGAAGATTATTAGTGATTTAAATAAGCATTTTTTGGAGAGATTTTCAGATCTCGACAGAATTGAGAGTGACATTCTTCTGTTCCAGAAACTGTTTGATTGTAACCTTGATGATGTGCTAGTCGAACTACAGTTGGAGCTCATTGATTTGCAAGCAAATGACTTGTTGAAAGAGAAACACAGAGAAGGAAAACTTGTTGAATTTTATCGCTGCTTACCTGATGATGAGTTTTCAAAGTTGAAGAAATTTGCCTCTGGTATGATATCAGTGTTTGGAACAACTTATGTCTGTGAGCAAACATTTTACAAAAATGAATTATGTGAAGTCAGCACATCGAACAAATGTTGACTGATGAACATTTGAAAGCGATTCTCTTGGTTGGATGCAGCAATTCC
>NW_013835093.1:0-409 GCF_000517525.1 Limulus polyphemus
TAAGAATGTACATAGTTTCCAGTTTGAATGGTCATTTAGTGAAACTCTTATACAAAACCTCAAACCAGTAACACCCTATTTTGCCGAACTAAAACAGGAACAAAATAACAAAGAAAAAGCATTAAAAGAGGAAACGCCTGAAATCTGTTATTTTTTCTCTACTTATACACTGGATAGTGAAATGAATTTTGGTGTTGGTTATATGCTTGCGCTCACACACGCATACAAATAGATGGAAAAAGCGATTATATGTGAGATTTTGTAAATATGTTGAACCTTCTCTTCAATGAATAACTTTTCCTTAATTGAAAATTATAAATTCGGAAAATTTACACTTCGGATTATCGGAATAAAAACTTTTATAACAAAGTGTGACGGATTTATTATTATACATTTATTATAATATCGA
>NW_013835094.1:0-413 GCF_000517525.1 Limulus polyphemus
AAGGAACAATTAATAGATATAACAGATAATATGATAGTTTAATATTGGGAAAAAATATGTGGTAATGACATATGAAAGTAAAATGCAGAAACGTGGAAATAAAAAAAGAGTATTTAAGTTGAATCATCTATAGAATATACAAAAAAGATAACCAAGATAAACTATTTATGGAATAGTACGAGTAAGACCATGACAGAAGAATGCGAAAATATACTTAGGACTTAATAACGCCGAAAATGACTTTTAAAAATGAGAACATGCCTTGTCAATAAACGTGCTAAGTAATTATTCCCGAATGAAAAACTAATAGTCAATAATACTCTTAAAATATGGGAATTTTATATAAATGTTATTGTTTTTGTATAGCAGTATAATTAACCTTAAAGAAATTGTCTACTAGTTAAGAGTAGGTC
>NW_013835095.1:0-413 GCF_000517525.1 Limulus polyphemus
CTTTATTTTATCTATTAGATGACCATGAGACATGGGTTTATTTTATCTATTAGATACCCGGGAGATATGGGTTTATTTTATCTATTAGATACCCGGGAGATATGGGTTTATTTTATGTATTAGATACCCAGAAGACATGGATTTATTTTATCTATTAGATGATCAAGAGACATGGGTTTATTTTATCTGTTAAATGACCATGAGACATGGGTTTATTTTATTTATTAGATACCGAGGAGATATGGGTTTATTTTATCTATTAGATGACCAGCAGACATGGGTTTATTTTATCTATTAGATGACCACAAGACATGGGTTTATTTTACCTATTAGATGACCAGAAAACATGTTTTTATTTTATCTATTAGATGACCAGCAGACACGAGTTTATTTTATCTATTAGATGACCAGGA
>NW_013835096.1:0-412 GCF_000517525.1 Limulus polyphemus
TTGGAATTACGCTTGAGTTTCATACAACGAGTATATTACCCGATTGGACTTACGATAACCCAGCATATTATATCAACTTTTAAACTTTATAGCGATGTATAAACTGAAATCATAATTTTGTCTTCTGGCGGCTAGCCCGGCATGGCCAGGTGGATAAGACGCTCGACTCACAATCTGAGGGTCGCGGGTTCGAATCCGCATCCCACCAAACATGCTCGCCCTTTAAGCCGTGGGGGTGTTATAATGTGACGGTCAATCCCACTATTCGTTGGTAAAAGAGTAGCCCAAGAGTTGGCGGTGGGTGGTGATGACTAGCTGCCTTCCCTCTAGTCTAAATTAGGGACGGCTAGCGCAGATAGCCCTCGTGTAGCTTTGCGCGAAATTCCAAAAAACAAACAATCTGGCGGCTAGC
>NW_013835097.1:0-408 GCF_000517525.1 Limulus polyphemus
ACTGGAATTAGTAGGCTAGAGTTCTAGGTTAATTGCTAAGTAAGATATTAAGATTCATGAGCTATTTCACAAGGAGACAATACTTGTAAATACATGGAATATGGATAGTATGAGTCGATAGATTGTTAGAAGGCTGTATTATGTTACTGGAATAGTAGACTAGAGTTCTAGGTTAATGCAATAAGATATTAGATTCATGAGATATTTTACAAGGAGACAATACTTGTAAATACTTGGGAATATGGCTAGTATGAGCGATATACTGTTAGAAGGCTGCGTTATATTACTAGAGTAGTACGTTAGAGTTCTACGTTTATGCAGCAAGATACTAGATTCATCAACAATTGTACTGGGAGAATACACTTATAAATACAACTAGTGGTGTGATCGGTAATAGATTAACTTATT
>NW_013835098.1:0-607 GCF_000517525.1 Limulus polyphemus
CTTTTGTTTAGGATATTTCTTAGTACATTATTTAGTTTTCCTATTTCTGTCTCCATAAATGTTTTCGTATAAAATATAAGGTACTGACTTGAATATTTACAATGTAGTGTTCTAATTGTGATGTTTGGGAAGGTTGTGGATGGGTATCCTTCAAGGTGTGTTCTATGTTCCTCACAAGGGAGGCGGGAAAATATGTTATTTGTCTTTATAAAAAAAAATTTAATGTAATACGTTGACTGAAATTAAAACTCAATTATTGTGGAAGTTTTATATTTACATATAATATACCTTCATACTGTTATCAGCCATTTTATGTTATTGTTGTTTTTCTTATCATTTTGGAAAAATCGTTTATCATATGCCGTACAATGGATATAATTAAATAGCACTATGTAGAGTATTATTTATCATAAGTTATGATAAATAATACTCTACATATGCATTGTACTATTTAATTATATGCATTGTACGGGGCTGTACAATGCATATAATTAAATAGCACTATGTAGAGTATTATTTATCATAAGCCGTACAATGCATATAATTAAATAGCACTATGTAGAGTATTATTTATCAAGGCCGTACAATGCATATAATTAAATAGCAC
>NW_013835099.1:0-533 GCF_000517525.1 Limulus polyphemus
AAATAAACAAGAAAAGAAACAAGAAGAACGAGAAATTAAACAAGAAGAGAAATTACGGCAGTTGTTAGAGGAAAAAGAAAAGAAACAAGAAGAACGAGAAATTAAACAAGAAGAGAGACTACAGCAGTTGTTAGAGGAAGAAGAAAAGAAACAAGAAGAAAGATTACAGCAGTGGCAAGAAAACCTACAACAATGGCAGCTCGAACAGCAAAATAAACAAGAGAGATTACAACAGTTGTTGGAGGAAAAAGAAAATAAACAAGAAGAACGAGAAAAGAAACAAGAAGAGAGATTACAGCAGTGGCAACTGGAACAAGAAAGGAAACAGAAAGAAAGTCAGCAGCAACTACAGGAAAATCCACAACAATGGCAAGAGGTACAAATGGAAAACATCAGTAAATTTAAAAGCGAATTTAGATACGTTAAAGAACGATTTGTTGTGTGTTATACAAGGAGGATACAGTTGACCATCGACTTAATCAGCCCCAGACAATGGCAAGCCCCTTACAGAGCCTGCAGCTAAACCCTAATGC
>NW_013835100.1:0-411 GCF_000517525.1 Limulus polyphemus
ACACAGAAATACAATATTTGTTCAGCTAGTTCCCCATAAATTAGGACACTGCACAGACAGAAACACAATATTGGTTCGGTTAGTTCCCCACAACAACTTAGGACACCACACAGACAGAAAGACAATATTTGTTCAGCTAGTTCCCCACAACTTTGTACACCAGACACACAGAAAGACAATATTGGTTCAGCTAGTTCCCCACGACAACTTAGGACACCAGACAGACAGAAAGACAATATTAGTCCAGCTAGTTCCCCATAACTTAGGACACCAGATCGACAGAAAGACAATATTAGTTCAGCTAGTTCCCCACAACAACTTAGGACACCAGACAGACAGAAAGACAATATTGGTTCAGCTAGTTCCCCACAACTTTGGACACCAGACAGACACAGAAAGACAACATTGGTT
>NW_013835101.1:0-411 GCF_000517525.1 Limulus polyphemus
TTGGAAACTTCAGCACAGGAGAGATGATACAGCAGGAAAGGCTGCTACCCAGAATGGTTGTTGGAACTGTGGAAAGCACGGACATTTGAGGAGCCAGTGTAGGAGGAATATTACCAACAAGTCGGCCTCAAGGAGACCAGTAGTGGTTGGTGTTGAGCAACGCCCATCAACCCCCATGATGAAAGTCCCAACAGCTAGGTGTAAAATGCCAAGCACACACAGTGTCTATGTGACAGGAAAGCTAGATGGCCAAAGGTGCAACTTTGTCATAGATTCTGCATCTCAGCAAACCCTTGTGAGCATCAAGGTGCTGGATAACAAAGGAGTACCAGAAGCTGTACAGAAGCTCTGTGGTGTGACAGGACATTCTGCAAGGTTGTGGGGACCAGTGTGGGTAACTATCGAGCTGAT
>NW_013835102.1:0-411 GCF_000517525.1 Limulus polyphemus
CTTCCTCCATCCGGGACATTTCCTCGTCAAACGTTGTTGCAAATATGATGACATCATCCAGGTACACTAGGGCTATCCTCCATTGTAGGCCTTCCAATACTCCCAATACTTCCATCAGCCTCTCAAATGTTGCTGGAGCATTACTGAGCCCGAATGGCATCACTCGGTATTGCCAGAGACCTTGGCCATAACTAAATGCTGTCTTGGGTCTATCTGCTTCAGCTATTTTTACTTGATGGAAACGTGACTTTAAGTCCAGAGTTGAAAACCACCTGGATCCACTTAGGGCATCAAGAGTATCATCAATTCTTGGCAGTGGGTATGAGTCTTTTTCGGTTATGCTGTTAAGGGCCCTGAAGTCCACACAGCAGCGTTGGGTCCCATCCTTCTTCTGGACTAATACGACAGGAG
>NW_013835103.1:0-411 GCF_000517525.1 Limulus polyphemus
TGTGGTGTGACAGGACATTCTGCAAGGTTGTGGGGACGAATGTGGGTAACTATCGAGCTGATGGGCATGAAAAAGAGACAGAAAGTATACTTGGCTGACATTGAAGACCAATGCATATTAGGATTGGACTACCTACTACCGAGGAAGTGTGTAGTTAACTTCGATAAAATGACGATTGGAAACAACAAAGGCCAGACTCCAGTAAGTGTTGCTACATCCGTTGATCTGTGTGTGTCACAGCACTTAGATCAACTACAATACCCCCTATGTCAGAGAAGATAATTTGGGGAAGGATAAAAGAACATCCACATGGAAGCCCAATGCTTGTAGAAGCAGTGGATTTGAAGATTGGAAGGTCACTTGTAGCAGGTCGTCATGTAGTACCTATAACAGTGGCCAATTTCTCTGAAT
>NW_013835104.1:0-412 GCF_000517525.1 Limulus polyphemus
TGTTAGCTCGCTACAGTGTTGTACTATCTACACTAATATAACATCAGATGTCGGTACTATGTCGTAGTTCATATATTGGTGTTAGCTCGCTACAGTGTTGTACTACCTACACTAATATAACATCAGATGTCGGTACTACGTCGTAGTTCATATATTGGTATAACTTGTTAGCTCGCTACAGTGTTGTACAACCTACACTAATATAACATCTGATGTCGGTACTACGTCGTAGTTCATATATTGGTGTTAGCTCGCTACAGCGTTGTACTACCTACACTAATATAACATCGGATGTCGGTACTACGTCGTAGTTCATATATTGGTATAACATGTTAGCTCGCTACAGCGTTGTACTACCTACACTAATATAACATCAGATGTCGGTACTACGTCGTAGTTCATATATTGGTAT
>NW_013835105.1:0-412 GCF_000517525.1 Limulus polyphemus
TACACAGCTTATCTTGCATGTTAACTGTTTTATCTATGTAGCCACTGATCAATTTGACTCCTCGAGGTCATTCTGTTGATTGAAAGAAATGAGTATTGGACAAAAAACTGCTAATTTGTGTGCTAATTCTTGGCACCATAGTGATAGAGATTAATTTGTGTGCTAATTCTTGGCACCATAGTGATAGAGATTAATGTGTGACCGATAAGTTGTTTGGTTGAGTAAAACCGTAACAGAAGTATTACTGAAACAAAACGTATGCTATTGGATATAATCGTATATATGTATATATCAATATTATGCTTTTATGCTAGTTTAAAAGCTTCACACCCTTATTATTCCTAATACCGCTTCTCCATAGTCCTTAATATAATCCTTAACTGTGTAGTTGAAAAGCAGAATTCCTTAAAGG
>NW_013835106.1:0-410 GCF_000517525.1 Limulus polyphemus
AAAACAACACTATTTTCATGTTTCCAATGATGGTTACTTAAAAAAAAAAAAAAAAAAAAAAAGAAGTACAAAGTTAAGTATATAAACTTTTTTAATATCTATATATTATCTGGAAAGGAATTGATTCACAGATTCTCCAACCTATGAAAAAAATGTACATTATTAACCTAGGTTACAGTTTCTCTGTAACAAAACAAAACTACAAGAAAGCCATTTCACTTAATCATTTAAATTAATTTCGTGAATATCTTAACAACATTATTTTATGAAAAGTGGATTAATGTAATTTATTATTAGCTAAGGGCACTTGTTTATAGCACTGGGTAATTAGTGGAATTTGCTGTTAATTAATAATGAGGCATATTAATGGACTCCATTCAACTAAGTGAGAATTATCCTGAGATGGCCAT
>NW_013835107.1:0-413 GCF_000517525.1 Limulus polyphemus
ATCAAAGCATAAAATTAAATAGACCCTTCACAAAAAGTACTCTAAATACAAACACAAGACCTTCTAGTATCAAATCAAAAATATTCATCAAAAGAAAGACAAATATAATGAAATACGATGTCATTCTAGAAAGAAAAAAAAAAGAGTAATTTAGATTTACTTCAAACAAATTTTTTTTTTGGTGGCTATGAGGTCGGTCAAATTGACCAACCTCATATATAGAATTAGGATAGAGAAAATAATAGATAAGATATAGTTTTATTGAAGAATAATGTTTTATAATAATTTAGGTTTTAGAGATTACATAAATGAAATGTGAAAATTTTCAGATGAATAAAACTATTTTTAATCTTAACATGAAAATCACTTTACACTCAGACTAGTAAAAAAAATTACTTGATATATTCACAGAC
>NW_013835108.1:0-516 GCF_000517525.1 Limulus polyphemus
GCCAACGGCCTTTTTCGATTTTGTTTCTATAAATTCTTTTAGAAGTGTTTAGGAGATCTGAAGATTTAGAAAACGTACCAGGTTAGTTATCATTACAAACAATTGTGTGTTATACGTGATAATCAACATTAAGGTGTTTTGGAAATTTCCAATCACACATGGTGTGTTTTCATTAGTTATTTATCGTCTAAGAATGTTTCCACTTTCCAAGTCTTTGTTCGCGCATTTGGAATGTCGTTTTCAGAAATATCTATATCTAGGTAATTTTTCAAATGGGTTTATATCCTTTCCAGTTTCTTCACGTTAATTTGCGTTTTAAACATGTTTCTATTCATATATATTGTTTTTGTCGTAATACTCCTTCCGTTACCTCTATAATGTATTTTCTGTAAGTGTGATATAGCATGATTTCATTTTGTATTTACTGTTATTAGTGTATTTACAGCTTAATCTTAGTTACTTATAATTAGGTTTTTCCACCCGTTTGTCTTTACCATCTCTATATCCTGATCACAC
>NW_013835109.1:0-412 GCF_000517525.1 Limulus polyphemus
TGGTTTACTATTGAAGTATTTCTATTCCCTTCATTTGGTTTTTGAAAGTGTTGATCTATTGAAATAGGTAAACATCATATATATATTGTTTTTTGAAAGTGTTGGAATATCGTCGAGGGACAACACCAAGTTGTTTGTTTTTTAAAAGTGTTGGACTACTGAAGTATGAATTCACTACGTACTTTCTTTTTGAAAGTGTTGGAATATCGAAGAAGGTCTACACCATATTCTTTGTTTCTTGAAAGTGTTGATCTGTTGAAATAGATCTACACCATGAACAATGTTTTTTGAAAGTGTTGATCTGATGAAGTAATTCAACATCATATAATTTGTTTTTTAAAGTGTTCGAATATAGAAGTATGTCCACACCAAGTAGTTTGTTTATCGAAAGTGTTGGACTAACGATGTAAGT
>NW_013835110.1:0-520 GCF_000517525.1 Limulus polyphemus
TAGCAAGTTAAATTAAAACACTAGTATCTCTACTTTCCTGTTATTTAAGAATGTCATAATATCTTTATTGAAATAGCAAGTTAAATTAACACACTAGTATCTCTACTTTCTGTTATTAAGAATGTCATAATATTTTTATTGAAATAGCAAGTTAAATTAAAACACTAGTATCTCTACTTTCCTATTTTTCTGTTATTAAGAATGTCATAATATCTTTATTGAAATAGTAAGTTAAATTAAAACACTAGTATCTCTACTTTCCTATTTTTTCTGTTATTAAGAATGTCATAATATCTATTGAAATAGCAAGTTAAATTAAAACAATAGTTTCTCTACTTTCCTATTTTTCTGTTTAGAATGTCATGATATCTTTATTGAAATAGCAAGTTCAATTAAAACGCTAGTATCTCTACTTTCCTATTTTTTTTGGTTAAGAATGTCATAATATCTATTGAAATAGTAAGTTAAATTAAAACACTAGTATCTCTACTTTCCTATTTTTAAGAATGTCATAATATCT
>NW_013835111.1:0-412 GCF_000517525.1 Limulus polyphemus
GGTGCCAGAGACAACATCAGCCAACAAACATCTGTTGTGTTGTCAGTATGTGTGTCTCCAGCTGACCAACATATTAAGTTGTAATTTTCAGTTCAGTTATAAGTTATTTACTTTCAATTCGTTGAATTTATCTTCAGTTTGGATACACTATGGTGAACTTCAGTTAAACTGTAACTTTTTTATTTTGCATTTTCATTCAACCTTCATTTCTCCTGTTGCGTTATTATCAAAGCAAGGTATGTAGATAGATCAGAAGTAAATAAGAATATCGCGAATTTATTACGCCATTTTTACTTCTAATGATTAGATGTGCTTATGGATAGGTATGAGTATTTAAAAGAAGCATTTTTGTGTATTGTATATTATCAACTGTTCTTTCTCCTTCTCTTTAATACTACTTTTCCAACGTAAA
>NW_013835112.1:0-758 GCF_000517525.1 Limulus polyphemus
CATTTTGTTCTGGAATCATATTTTTGCGAATCCAAAATTCTATTATTCTTTTCCTGTCCGCTGGCCATAATGCTGGATCAGACGAGAGAGAGATCGTCTTCCTCGCCAGAATTAGTAGAGATATTTCCAATCTGACATGCTCTTTCCTTTTACGAATCAAGGGATGATACTGCACGTGTGCTAGAATTTTTAGTTGCTACAGTGGGTTGAGAATCACTCAATCCTTGAAAGGGCTGGTTGGGTTGTTCTGCTCCTCTGTTTCCTTACAAGCTGAGAAAACTGGGATACCTTAGGAACTTTATCTAAAGCAGATTTTTTTTCTAGTTCCTCCCTTTGTTTTTTCCTTTTCTGGAAACCACTTTCTTATTTTCTTTCCATGTTTCAGAACGCCCATTGCTGAGATAATTTAAACATAAAAATTATTTTCACGAAATATTCTATGATTGCATAATATAAGAAATATGCACGTGTATTGTATGTGTTCATGAATGCAAGTAATTTAAAAATTACATTTAAAAAAGATATGCCAAAATAAAATATCACCCCCTCGTTGCTCTTAGCTCTATTTTCTACATAAAGTTAAGGGTAACAATTTAATTGTCATTCACTTTAATTATATAAAAAAATTAATGGTCATATCATGCCCCATGATATATTAATTACTTTGTGTTGTCATTTACTGACTAGGTATGTCAATAAAGCAGTTCAGCAAGCAGTGCAAATATATTTAAGGAATATGTTATAAAGCAATTTGTACA
>NW_013835113.1:0-412 GCF_000517525.1 Limulus polyphemus
TTTAGTAAGTAAGACAGTAACAAACCACAAACATCACTATCATTGATAAGTAAGACAGTAACATAAACCACAAACATTAGTAAGCAAGCCAGTAACATAAACCACAAACATCACTATCGTTGGTAAGCAAGCCAGTAACATAAACCACAAACATCACTATCGTTGGTAAGCAAGCCAGTAACATAAACCACAAACATCACTATCGTTGGTAAGCAAGCCAGTAACATAAACCACAAACATCACTAACATTAGTAAGCAAGCCAGTAACATAAACATCACTAACTTTAGTAAGCAAGACAGTAACAAACCACAAACATCACTATCATTGATAAGTAAGACAGTAACATAAACCACAAACATCACTATCGTTAGTAAGTAAGACAGTAACATAAACCACAAACATCACTATCAT
>NW_013835114.1:0-406 GCF_000517525.1 Limulus polyphemus
CTGGTGTTGATCCTTTCTATAGCTGTTATGTTATCATTGTGGTAGTTGTTTGTTACATGAAGTGTGGACTGGTGTTGATCCTTTCTAGATGTTATGTCACCATTGTGGTAGTTGTTTGTTACATGAAGAGTGGACTGGTGTTGATCCTTTCTATAGCTGTTATATTACCATTTTGGTAGTTGTTTGTTACATGAACAGTGGACTGGTGTTGATCCTTACTAAAGCTGTTATGTTACCATTTTGGTAGTTGTTTGTTACATGAAGAATGGACTGGTGTTGATCCTTTCTGTAGCTGTTATATTACAATTGTGGTAGTTGTTTGTTACATGAAGAGTGGACTGATGTTGATCCTTTCTATAGCAGTTATGTCACCATTTTGGTAGTTGTTTGTTACATGAAATGTGAT
>NW_013835115.1:0-409 GCF_000517525.1 Limulus polyphemus
TCTTATTGACAGTACACAGTATCGTTAAATCTTATGGCTTGTTACTGATAGTACACAGTATCGTTAAATCTTGTCTTCTTATTGATAGTACACAGTATTGTTAAATCTTGTGTCTTCTTATTGACAGTACACAGTATTGTTAAATCTTGTCTTCTTTTTGATAGTACATAGTATTGTTAAATCTTGTGTCTTCTTATTGACAGTACACAGTATTGTTAAATCTTGTGTCTTCTTATTGACAGTACACAGTATTGTTAAATGTTGTGTATTCTTATTGACAGTACACAGTTTCGTTAAATCTTGTGGCCTGTTATTGATAGTAAACAGTATCGTTAAATCTTTTGGCTTGTTATTGATAGTACACAGTATCGTTAAATCTTGTGTCTTCTTATTGACAGTACACAGTATT
>NW_013835116.1:0-628 GCF_000517525.1 Limulus polyphemus
AGTAATAGAGCTATAAAGTTATTTAACACTATAATAACAAGACTAAATGAACAGTGTAACAGATGTCACATCAAGAATATATAAAATATCTGATAGTAATAAATCTATAAAGTTATTTGTCCCTGTAATAACAAGACTAGATCAGCAGTGTAACAGATGTCACATCAAGAATATATCAAATATCTGAGCTATAGTTATTTGTCACTAATTATTTGATAACTGTAATAACTAGCACATCATTTAACTAAAGTATTATAATTACTGATTCATTAATTATAAACAATTGAAATTATAATTAAAGTATATAGCTAATTAATAATGAGAGTAATTAACTTTTCAATACCCCTGTAACCTTCACAGTACTTTATTCAGTACTGTATAAAAGGTTTATGTACAATATACTAAGCTGTTGTTACTGTAGGCATGAAAGAGAATAATAATATGAACTTTTATATACAGAAACATCCGTTAGCCGAGTTCTTACACAGATCTTAAAATATAACGTTGATAAACGGAAACATTGGCTCATGTAGATATGTAGATCTTGAAAGTCGAGTTGTTCAAAACTTGAAAATAGCGTTTGTAACTGGACCAATTGTTGATTGAGATGTTGCAAAAGAAATATCTG
>NW_013835117.1:0-412 GCF_000517525.1 Limulus polyphemus
CACGAACGCCAGTATAGATCCAAAGAGTAAAACTAAGTCTTCACACGAACGCCAGTATAGATCCAAAGAGTAATACTAAGTCTTCACACGAACGCCAGTATAGATCCAAAGAGTAAAACTAAGTCTTCACACGAACGCCAGTATAGTAGTAAAAGTATATGATGTGATGGTAGTTGAATAGGGTGGAATCATTAGGAAATATAAAAGATTTTAAAATGTATCAACTTAAAAGATTATCAGACCGAAGGAAATATTATGATTTATTCATCTTGAATTTGACTCCGTGATCTTAATTGTTCTTTCCTTAATGACTTATTTTTACAGATGAAAAAATTTAATTCATTTGCAGAGTGGGAGGAAGCAAAAAAAAGAAACTTTAAAAAAAAAAAAGTAAAGTGCTATTAGATGTGAT
>NW_013835118.1:0-412 GCF_000517525.1 Limulus polyphemus
AATATATCTATAAATTACACTTTGTTAGTCTAATATATATATATTGTTTATTGTCTGTAAATTACACTTTGTTAGTCTAATATATGTATTGTTTAATATGTCTAAATTACACTTTGTTAGTCTAATATATACATTGTTTAATGTCTCTAAATTACACTTTGTTATTCTAATATATATATTGTTTATTGTCTGTAAATTACACTTTGTTAGTCTAATATATGTATTGTTTAATGTCTGTAAATTACACTTTGTTAGTCTAATATATGTATTGTTTAATGTCTCTAAATTACACTTTCTTAGTCTAATATATACATTGTTTAATGTCTCTAAATTACACTTTGTTAGTCTAATATATACATTGTTTAATGTCTTTAAATTACACTATGTTAGTCTAATATATGTATTGTTTAAT
>NW_013835119.1:0-411 GCF_000517525.1 Limulus polyphemus
AAGATCTACACTTTGTGGCTGTTGGTACTGAAGTTTCGTGGTTAAAGTCATGTTACAACAATTAAAACAAGATCTGCACTTTGTGGCTGTTGGTACTGAAGTTCCGTGGTTAAAGTCATGTTACAACAAATAAAACAAGATCTGCACTTTGTGGCTGTTGGTACTGAAGTTTCGTGGTTAAAGTCATGTTACAACAAATAAAACAAGATCTGCACTTTGTGGCTGTTGGTACTGAAGTTCCATGGTTAAAGTCATGTTACAACAAATAAAACAAGATCTGCACTTCGTGGCTGTTGGTACTGAAGTTCCATGGTTAAAGTCATGTTACAACAAATAAAACAAGATCTGCACTTTGTGGCTGTTGGTACCGAAGTTCCGTGGTTAAAGTCATGTTGCAACAAATTAAAAACG
>NW_013835120.1:0-446 GCF_000517525.1 Limulus polyphemus
GTTCAATAAAAATCTTTCAAATGCGACTGTTACTTTTTTTCCCCCAAAACTTTGTCTTCAAAATAAGGGAGCGTCTTATATTCCGAAAAATACGGTACATATAATTCACTCTAGATGGCAGTACGTCATAAATAATGATGTTCAGAGGTAGCCGTTTTACCGAATTGCTAAAAACCGGGTTTCGATACCCGTGGTGGGTACAGTACAGATAGCTAGCTCATTGTGCAGTTTTGTGCTTACAAACAAACAAAACTATAGCTATAAACATAATATGTATATATCTATTCAGACGAATTCAGATTTTTTTAAATCATGCACGTGTTCTACACATGGTTAACATCGTTTTGAATAGGATGTGGGTTGTCATGAACGGTTTGCAGTCATGCAAGTGTTCTACACTTAGTTAACATGTTCTGAACAGGATGTGGGTTGTCATGAACGGTTTG
>NW_013835121.1:0-410 GCF_000517525.1 Limulus polyphemus
TTTGATGTTCATTCGTACCAAAAACCTAATTTGAGAAGATCTTCAAAAAAGTAAATAAAGATTTATTAAAATTGATCTTTTTCAGCCCAGAGGAACAAGTGTGTGTCCTGTGATAAATTACATGCTTCTGTAAAATTCAATAACTCTTAAGTGTTTTTTCATATTTGATATATAGTCAATTTTGTGATGCAGAGTTAATGAACCTTTTGTCAAGTTTTTAGACATTAACATAACAACATTTTGGGAAAACATGGGACCTGTTGGTCCATTTTGGCTGTTCTATCCTCTAAACTAAATTAAAACTATTAATAAATAGATTCAAAAAAATGAATAATCTTAAAGTCAGCCCTTATCACTCGTATGCTTATCAAGCTTTCTCTTAAACTCACTTAAACTTACTGCCTCCACAA
>NW_013835122.1:0-412 GCF_000517525.1 Limulus polyphemus
TTAGTTACTCCCGCCAATTTCCAAGGTTGTAGAATATTCGAGAACACAAGAATCAACAATATATCCATTTCCGTAACCAGTATTATCAGAAGTTCTGAGAAGATGTGTCCCGCCTATAAAAACAGCAGGGCAACGTGCCAAAAAAACAACAGAGAAGAATTAAGTCTGCAAGGAAACGGTTATAACCGTGTGTAATATAAGCCGTGATTTTGCTAAGCCTTACCAACCAGAAAATATACGACATTTGACCAGGAATAGCTATAAATTTAGAACGTCAGTGAATTCTCATCAAACGCTAGTATCTTCCCAAAAATATTGCAGGTTTCTCATTGGACATTAGTGGTTTTATGAAAATATCTTACTTCGATGGTCCAACAATTCAGTGCCTGACACAGCTAGCTAGCTTCCCGAT
>NW_013835123.1:0-412 GCF_000517525.1 Limulus polyphemus
CTCCGGAGAAGAATACTATTTTCAAGCTTAAACTTGTGCCATTGTGCTCAATAGTTCTTTGTCACAGGGCTTAGACTAGACACCTTCCCCCAAGCAGGGCGCAAAAACACTTACTTTTAGAAAATCAATTATTGGCTTCAAATCTTGGTCTTTCACCTGCTCTGATTTAATATCTATTCCTGGTTCCATTTCACCATCATCAACTCCTTCAGTCACTTTTACTTCAGCTTGATGGCACCTAGTTAGTTCAACCTCTCTTTTAACAGTTACCGAAATCTGGCCTTTGTTATTCCCAAACGTCATTTTATCAAAATTAATTACACACTTCCTCGGTAGTAAATAGTCCAATCCTAATATGCATTGTTCTTCAATGTCATTCAAGTGCACTTTCTGTCTGTTCTTCATGCCCCGT
>NW_013835124.1:0-540 GCF_000517525.1 Limulus polyphemus
AATCACGGACATCAAACTGAGTATATCGTTAAGGGCAACAGTAGAACTGGAACATCGTTCTTATGAAGTTCTACTAACTTTTCATATTTGTGGGCACTTTTTTAAAGTGTTCTGGTCAGTGATGAGATGTAATTTCCTGATGTGTAAGGGAACCACGATGATGTGGCTAGTTATGTATGTAGGATTACACATTTAATGACATTTCAAACCAGTATGTCTTTATTACCGTAACTTCAAGGCGCTTCATGCAGCAACTGTATGTGTTTGAACTAAATATCCTTATTGCAAACAGGCCTTTGATCTTCGTTATTATTTATGGTTGGTTTCACAGGCTTATTGCGTATAGCTGTTACAAAAGATGGGAAATACTTAAACACGTATGTTTCGTAAGCTGCTGTACTAACACCACTCAAAACGTGTGCAGTCTCTCAGTTAAACTGTGCAACGTACCAAATGGAAATTATGTTACATAGTTGAAACGTGTGCAGTCTCTCCCAACTATGTAACATAATTTCCATTTGGTACGTTGCACAGTTTAAC
>NW_013835125.1:0-412 GCF_000517525.1 Limulus polyphemus
AAAGGGACAGTGTGTGTGTAATTGAACGGAGTATTGTTGAGTCGAGCACATGAGACGTTCGTTGAGAATTATAGCGTTTGTTATAGCGCGACTGTTGAAATTAAGTGTATCGCAAAGTTATATTAAAAAAGAATAAACCAGTTTTATCTAAGACAGGACTTGTGTCGCTAAAGTCGGAACGAATTTATGGAAAATTAACTAACGTCAGGAGGCGTAACAAATTGGTGTCAGAGAGTGGGACAGATAAGAAAAAGAAAAGAAAATGGAAACGAGAGGCGGCAAATCAAACTACAGCTTAGCGGATTTGATGGCAGCAATACAAGAACAGCAAAAGAAACAAGAAGAACGAGAAAATAAACAAGAAGAGAGACAACAGCAGTTGCAAGAAAACCTGCAACAGTGGTAGCTCGAA
>NW_013835126.1:0-411 GCF_000517525.1 Limulus polyphemus
GATCGACGCAACACAACTTCCCGTAACTTCCTCCGTATAACTGTTTGCCAAGTCGTCACTTTCCCATCTCCGGACAAGAATACCATTTTCAAGCTTCAACTGCTCCAATTGCATCTGATAGTGCTTTATCACAGGGCTTAGACTAGACACCTTCTCCCAAGCAGTGCGCACAACACTCCATTTTTGAAAATCAATTATTGGCTTCAAATCTTTGTCTTTCTCCTGTTCTGCTTTGATATCGATACCTGGTTCCACTTCGTTATCATCAACTTCTTCAGTCACCTTGACTTCATCTTGATGGCACCTAATTAATTCAATCTCTCTTTTAACAGTTACCAGAGCTTGGCCTTTGTTGTTCCCAAACGTCATTTTATCAAAATCCATTAGAAACTTCCTTGGTTGTAGATAGTC
>NW_013835127.1:0-413 GCF_000517525.1 Limulus polyphemus
CATTACTTCGCCCCCTTTTGAGGGATCTTCACCAAATTTTGTTTCTTGGTTCATTGCATCATTGTGCAGAAACATGTAAAATTTCAACATTGCATTCTACTTTTTTGCGTTTTTTATGGTCTGTCTTTTTTACTACTTTGTTGGTTTCCCTGCTTGCATACGTGTACTGCAGTGAAGCTTTTTGTTAAAACATTTTTTTACTTTCTGCTACCGTATGCAGTGGTGGGATTCAGCCGGTTCGTGCGAACCTGTTCTTAGAATTTAATGACCTCCACGAACCGGTTGTTAACAATCGCATGTATAGGCCTAATAATAACGTTACAACTTACAAATACGCGTGTTTACAACGCCACTTTACTAGGGCTAGGCGGACTAGGTCTACTAGATCTCTGATGAATCATTTGCCAGCAGGT
>NW_013835128.1:0-410 GCF_000517525.1 Limulus polyphemus
AAAAAATAACAACAAAGTAACGTTAAATACTGAGTGTTCTAAGAAACAAAAAACAACAAAGTAACGTTAAATACTGAGTATTCTAAGAACCAAAAACAACAAAGCAACGTTAAATACTGAGTGTTCTAAGAACCAAAAAATAACAACAAAGTAACGTTAAATACTGAGTGTTCTAAGAAACAAAAAACAACAACAAAGTAACGTTAAATACTGAGCATTCTAAGAACCGAAAAACAACAAAGTAACGTTAAATATTGAGTGTTCTAAGAACCAAAAAATAACAACAAAGTAACGTTAAATACTGAGTGTTCTAAGAAACAAAAAACAACAACAAAGTAACGTTAAATACTGAGTATTCTAAGAACCAAAAAACAACAAAGCAACGTTAAATATTGAGTGTTCTAAGAACC
>NW_013835129.1:0-757 GCF_000517525.1 Limulus polyphemus
CAATGATGTTATATAGCTACGTAGTTAACTTGTTCACACGTAATCAGCTAAACTGGCAATGATGTTATATAGCTACGTAGTTAACTTGTTCACACGTTATCAGCTAAACTGGCAGTAATGTTACCTATCTACATAGTTAACTTGTTCACACGTAATCAGCTAAACTGACAGTAATGTTAAATATCTACGTAGTTAACTTGTTCACACGTTATCAGCTAAACTGGCAATAATGTTATATAGCTACGTAGTTAACTTGTTCACACGTTATCAGCTAAACTGACAGTAATGTTACATATCTACATAGTTAACTTGTTCACACGTAATCAGCTAAACTGGCAGTGATGTGACATAGCTACGTAGTTAACTTGTTCACACGTTATCCGTTAAACTGGCAATGATGTTATATAGCTACGTAGTTAACTTGTTCACACGTTATCCGTTAAACTGGCAGTGATGTGACATATCTACGTAGTTAACATGTTCACACGTTATCCGTTAAACTGGCAGTGATGCTACATATCTACATAGTTAACTTGTTCACACGTTATCCGTTAAACTGGCAGTGATGTGACATAGCTACGTAATTTAGTAAACTGCAGAGAAATAAATGAGTTTTGTTGTGAATTTTCCTCCTCAAAACAATACAGTAATTTTAGTATTGTATTTTAAAAGCTTTTTATAATCTAGTCTATTGGTTCTGAAACAGTTTAGATCCGTGATCCCCTTCAACGACAAATGTGAAATAAACAGTTATGCG
>NW_013835130.1:0-449 GCF_000517525.1 Limulus polyphemus
CTTACACATTCTAACTACATCTGTACCACACTGAGGGAGTAGTTGCACATCCAAACTACATCTGTACCACACTGAGGGAGTAGTTACACATTCTAACTGTACCTGTACCACACTGTGGGAGTAGTTACACATCCAAACTTATATATTCTAACTATACCTGTACCATACTGTGGGAGTAGTTACACACTGTACCTGTACGGCACTGAGGGAGTAGTTACACATCCAAACTTATATATTCTAACTGCATATGTACCATACTGTGGGAGTAGTTACACATCCAACTTGTACCTGTACCACACTGTGGGAGTAGTTACACATCCAAACTTACACATTCTAACTACATTTGTACCACACCGTGGGAGTAGTTACACATCGAAACTTACACATTCTAACTACATCTGTACCACACCATGGGAGTAGTTACACATCCAAACTTATATATTCTAACT
>NW_013835131.1:0-412 GCF_000517525.1 Limulus polyphemus
AGAAAGACCAAGATTTGAAGCCAATGATTGATTTTCTAAAAGCAAGTGTTTTGCGCCCTGCTTGAGAGAAGATGTCTAGTCTAAGCCCTGTGACAAAGAACTATTGGGCACAATGGGACCAGTTGAAACTTGAAGATGGTATTCTTCTTCGGAGATGGAAAACTGCAGATGGGAAAGTGACGACCTGGCAAACGGTTATACCAAGGAAGTTACGGGAAGTTGTGCTGCGTCAATCCTATGATACTGTAACAGGAGGACATCTCGGAGTTAAGAAAACATTGAGTCACCTACGACACAGAGTTTACTGGATAGGTATGAGACAAGATGTGGAAGAATGGTGCAGAACATGCAGTGTTGTGCTAAAAGGGGACCCAAGCATAAAGGACGTGCTCCAATGAAGTTATATCAAGTT
>NW_013835132.1:0-471 GCF_000517525.1 Limulus polyphemus
GGGATAAATTTCTCTGCTCCTTCCAAAATAATAGTTACTTCCTAATACTATACTTTGTGGAGATTTTAATGCTCACAACCCTTTATGAGGTGGAACAAAAAGTGACTGTCCAGGTCAGATTCTCGGAGGTCTAGTTATGGAATCTGACAAAGTGGTATTGAATGACGGTCATGGGACATTTCTTGTTCGGGGTAATCTCTCTCCTCTAGATCTCACTATTGTAGACAGTAAACTTGCTAGTCTTGCTACCTGGGATGTTCTAGATGATGACCTGGGAAGTGACCACCTTCCGGTCATTACATCTGTTAAGATCCCTCTTGAAGTTAGGCGTACAACAGCCTTCTGGAACTTTAACAAAGCAAACTGGCTCAACTTCCGTACGTTCCTTGATTCTTTCATTCAAAACATAGATATGTCTTCTTCTGTCGAATCTGTACATTCTCGTCTAAAAAAAAACTCTCGATACTCAAC
>NW_013835133.1:0-409 GCF_000517525.1 Limulus polyphemus
GAGACAGCTTCTCCGTTTCCTAGCTCTCAGGAACTGTTTTACTGTAGTTAGGGAGGCAGCTTCTCCGTTCCTTATCTCCCTGGAACTGTTTTTCTGGAGGTTTGTGAGACAGCTTCTCCGTTTCCTAGCTCTCAGGAACTGTTTTACTGTAGTTAGGGAGGCAGCTTCTCCGTTCCTTATCTCCCTGGAACTGTTTTTCTGGAGGTTTGTGAGACAGCTCCTCCGTTTCCTAGCTCTCAGGAACTGCTTTTCTGTAGTTAGGGAGGCAGCTTTTCCATTCCTTAGCTTCCAGGAACTGTTTTTTTTAAATTAAGGTTTCTATTTACTGGTATAGCGCATAAAATTTGGCTTGCCGTTTGTTTTCTGGTTACTGGTTTAATACACAACGTTCCTGGCTTAACATTGAAAC
>NW_013835134.1:0-410 GCF_000517525.1 Limulus polyphemus
CACCTAATTAGTTCAACCTCTCTTTTAACAGTTACCGGAACTTGGCCTTTGTTGTTCCCAAACGTCAATTACAAACTTCCTCGGTAGTAGATAGTCCAATCCTATTATGCATTCGTCTTCCATGTCAGTCATGTATACTTTCTGTCTGTCCTTTATGCTCATGAGCTCAATAGTCACCCGCACTGGTACCCACAACCTTGTAGAATGTCCTGTCACACCATAAAGCTTGTGTATGGCTTCTGGTATTCCTTCATGATCTAACACCTTGATGCTCACAAGGGTTTGCTGAGACGCAGAGTCTATGACAAAGTTGCACCTTTGGCCACTCCAGTCTTTCCTGACACATAGGCACTGTGTGTCTTGGTTATTTTACACCTAGCTGTTGTGTACTTTCATTATGGGGGTTGGTG
>NW_013835135.1:0-535 GCF_000517525.1 Limulus polyphemus
CCGATCTAGATTTGTACCCTTTACCTGGTGGTTAGAAGGCTGATCTAGATTTGTACCCTTTACCTAGTGGTTAGAAGGCTGATCTACATTTGTACCCTTTACCTGGTGGTTAGAAGGCTGATCTACATTTGTACCCTTTACCTGGTGGTTAGAAGGCTGATCTACATTTGTAACCTTTACCTGGTGGTTGGAATGCCGATCTAGATTTGTAACCTTTACCTGGTGGTTAGAAGGCCGATCTAGATTTGTACCCTTTACCTGGTGGTTAGAAGGCTGATCTAGATTTGTAACCTTTACCTGGTGGTTGGAAGGCTGATCTAGATTTGTAACCTTTACCTGGTGGTTAGAAGGCTGATCTAGATTTGTAACCTCTACCTGGTGGTTAGAAGGCCGATCTAGATTTGTAACCTCTACCTGGTGGTTAGAAGGCCGATCTAGATTTGTAACCTTTACCTGGTAGTTGGAAGGCCGATCTAGATTTGTAACCTTTACCTGGTGGTTAGAAGGCTGATCTAGATTTGTAACCTTTACCTGG
>NW_013835136.1:0-411 GCF_000517525.1 Limulus polyphemus
GGTTATCCTTCAATATAATATTACTTAAAGTAATATCCACCTCTTTAGATATAATCACTAGTCATAAACATGATAAATTATTTAAGACTTACAATAATATATATTAAAAATAATCAGACACGTGTTCTAAAGTCTCACTACATATGAGCTACCAATAAATTCCCCCTATTAATCCAACATCACCCACACAATCAGTTCTCACTTACCAAGTGTATTCAAAGAAAATTGTTTTCTTTAAATACGTTTATGATTTACTATTTTTAAGGTTCTGCCCCCACCCCCTGGAGACTTACAACGCTAGAAACCGGGTTTCGATACCCGTGGTGGGCAGAGCACAGATAACCCATTGTGTAGCTTTGTGCATTATTACAAACAGTCAATCAATCAATTAAGTTCTGCCCCCCTGCGGAC
>NW_013835137.1:0-539 GCF_000517525.1 Limulus polyphemus
GGAAGACACCGTGGAAAGCATATAGAGCACAATTCGAGCTACTGGCAGAGATGAATGGATGGACAGAGGAACAGAAAGCTGTATATCTGGCAACTAGCTTGAAAGGACAACCACTGGAAATACTTGGACAGTTGACAGCAGCCGACAGACACAACTATAGAACACTGGTAGAGGCTCTGGAACTCAGGTACGGAACCCAAAATCAGTCAGAAGTCTACAGGGCTAGGCTTAGGACGAGAGTCCGTGCTAAACGGGAGAGCCTGCAAGAGCTGGCACAGGACTTGGCACAATGCCTACCTAACTGCACCACCCGATCTCCTCAAGTTGTTGCTGAGAGATCAGTTTGTAGATGCCTTGGACAGTCCACAACTTAAGATACAAGTGAAGCAATCACACCCCTCTACCATGCAGGATGCAATGGCCAGAGCTCTCGAATTTGAATCCTACGTTAAGTCCAGCACAGAGGTACCGAGGTTGGTACAGTCATCTGGATTAAAGGCCAGAAAAGGTCAGCTTTCAAGAGAAGTTTGAGGGACTTT
>NW_013835138.1:0-411 GCF_000517525.1 Limulus polyphemus
GGGTAGTTATTGTTATACATGTCGAGTAGTGTGTAGTTATTGTTATACATGTCCAGTAGTGGGTAGTTATTGTTATACTTGTCCAGTAGTGGGTAGTTATTGTTATACATGTCGAGTAGTGGGTAGTTATTGTTATACATGTCGAGTAGTGGGTAGTTATTGTTATACATGTCCAGTAGTGGGTAGTTATTGTTATACATGTCGAGTAGTGGGTAGTTATTGTTATACATGTCCAGTAGTGGGTAGTTATTGTTATACATGTCGAGTAGTGGGTAGTTATTGTTATACACGTCGAGTAGTGGCTAGTTATTGTTATACATGTCCAGTAGTGGGAAGTTATTGTTATACACGTCGAGTAGTGGGTAGTTATTGTTATACACGTCGAGTAGTGGCTAGTTATCGTTATACATG
>NW_013835139.1:0-412 GCF_000517525.1 Limulus polyphemus
CTAGTTATGACCTTTGTATTTGTTTGCTGCTTGACATAGGTTGCCAAGCCTTTAAAAATTTTGCACATGAAGGATATGACACGAAATAATTTTTTTTAGGTTTTATATATACAGTTTAATAACCAAAAAATCATTAATTACTAAATCAATACCATAGAATTCCACAATAATTTATCAATCTTGGTAACTAAGCTGTATTTCAGCTTTAAAAAATATGAAATTTCAAGCAAACCAAAGACACAACCTACCTGATTGAAATCTTGGTTTGAAAGAAAGAGATGGTGTCCAAACACTTTAAAATGGCTAACAAAGCCACTAGGGGGACATTCTGGGCTTTCAATTGGTTATTCATGTCATATATAGAAGTAAATACTTATAAGGGAGCAATTCCAAAAATGGAAAGAGGTGGGCT
>NW_013835140.1:0-412 GCF_000517525.1 Limulus polyphemus
CACTATAGATACTTTCCCAGGTGCTGACTGGTTCAACAATCTGTTTACACTTTAGAGTTTTAATTGGAAGGTACACGATCTGATTAAGAAGCTTTGTGTTATATGTATTGAGGTAAGACCGAAAATTCTCCTCGTTTCAAGCATATAACTAGAGGTGGTTTATTGAGGAATTTTGTTTGTTTTTATCTTAAAAGTGCTTCCTCCCTGATGGCTTGGCCCGGCATGACCAGATGGCTGGGGCGCTTGACTCGCAATCTGAGGGTAGCGGGTTCGAATCTCCATCCCACTAAACATGCTCGCCCATTCAGCCGTGTGAGCGTTATAATATGATGGTCAATCCCACTATTTGTTGGTAAAAGAGTAGCCCAAGAGTTGGCGGTGGGTGTTGATGACTAGCTGCCTTCCCTCTGGA
>NW_013835141.1:0-412 GCF_000517525.1 Limulus polyphemus
GGAAAAATAATATTAAGAACTTATTTCAAAATAGCAATAACCTATATACATATATAATGTATAATAATTGAAATGTGACTGTATTTTACAAAATACTAATCGACTAAAACACAGCCAAGACAAGTTACTTTGTACAGACCAAAGGTCACCTTTATGTTATTTGATACTGTTGCGTCATCGAGGTTACGTGATGCTAGTAACACGTCATATTCTCGAAGCTTCGTGAATCCTCGTGAGGTTACTAGACTTCGGTATTCTTTTATATATAAGACGGTCAAGACGTGACGGCAAGAAGGTAATGTGTGTATAGACAGTTAGTAATTGATCTGCAGTCAGAAGTATTATTGAGCACGTTCGTTGTTATAGCGTTTGTTTAGCGCGATTGTTGAAGTTGAGTGTATCGGTAAAGTTG
>NW_013835142.1:0-412 GCF_000517525.1 Limulus polyphemus
CCATGTGTAAGCTGTTGCCTGCAACTCACAAAGATGCAGTACCTACCACACAGAAAAGTATGGTTAATTATGAATTATCGTGCCACTGCAAATGTCGGTGCGTAGGTCGCACTTCACAAAGACTGCAAGATAGAATTAAACAACATGTACCCACGTCCATAAAAACTAAGAGTTTGAAAGAAAAGAATTTACCATGTCGCTCCTGTAAAACAAAAGTTCTACCACTAGCGATTGGCCAGCATTTACTACTGAACCCGAATTGTGCTGACAGCTACATGGATAGCAGGTTTAAAATGATTGCAAATGGTCTGTCAACCTTTCATCTCTATATTTTGGAAGCCACCTTTATTAAAACACATAAACCTGTCATTTGCTGCCAAAAAGATTCCTATACAATCTGCACATCCTTCAG
>NW_013835143.1:0-410 GCF_000517525.1 Limulus polyphemus
CTGTTGTAATTTCTCTTCTCGTTCTTCTTGTTTCTTTTCTGTTTTTGTATTGCTGCCATCAAGTCTGCTAAGCTGTAGTTTGATTTTCCGCCTCTCGTTTCCATCTTCTTCTCTCTTTTTTCTATCCCACTCTCTGACACCAATTTGTTACGTCTCCGTTCGTTAATTAACTTTCCGTAACTTCGTTCCGACGAAACGTTAGCGACACAAGTCCTTACTTAATAAAACTGGTTTATTCTTTCCGAATATAACTTTACGATACACTTAATTTCAACAATCGCGCTAAAACAAATGCTATAACAACGAACGTGCTCAATAATACTCTCTGACTGCAGATCAATTACTCACTGTCTACACACACACATTATTATTCGTCACATTGTCACCCTCTTTTATATACCAGACTACCC
>NW_013835144.1:0-803 GCF_000517525.1 Limulus polyphemus
ACAGATATATCCAACCATAAAATTATGATAAATTACTTACCATCTTCCATCACAACAGGAATATTACAGATATATCCAACCACAAAATTATGATAAATTACTTACCATCTTCCACCACAACAGGAATGTTACAGATATATCCAACCATAAAGTTATGATAAATTACTTACCATCTTCCACCACAACAGGAATATTACAGATATATCCAACCATAAAATTATGATAAATTACTTACCATCTTCCACCACAACAGGAATATTACAGATATATCCAACCATAAAATTATGATAAATTACTTACCATCTTCCACCACAACAGGAATATTACAGATATATCCAACCATAAAATTATGATAAATTACTTACCATCTTCCACCACAACAGGAATATTACAGATATATCCAACCATAAAATTATGATAAATTACTTACCATCTTCCACCACAACAGGAATATTACAGATATATCCAACCATAAAATTATGATAAATTACTTACCATCTTCCACCACAACAGGAATATGACGAATTATAACGGTCTGTTTGAGAATTTCATATTTTGTGTTATTCGTGTTGAGACTTCCAAAACTTGTGTCATTCCTGGTAAACAGTTTGTCAAGTAAAACTTTGTTAGTTTCCCCTTTGACTCTTGGAGATATTACAAACCCGAGGACTCCTGATTCTGTCATTAAAAATCAATAAAAACATCAAACTGATTAATTCAAATTACCAGATTGTGAGATTCGGTTTCTTTTATTTCTTCACTTAGTCTTTTAATAACCGTTTTAAAGTATTCTACAAAACTAA
>NW_013835145.1:0-412 GCF_000517525.1 Limulus polyphemus
ATTTGGTTTCTTGTATCTAGCAAGTGTTTCATGTGTACCATAGTATTTGGTTTCCTGTATCTAACAAGAGTTTCATGTATACCAAAGTATTTGGTTTCCTGTATCTAACAAGTGTTTCATGTATACCAAAGTACTTGGTTTCCTGTATCTAACAAGTGTTTCATGTGTACCATAGTATTTGGTTTCCTGTATCTAACAAGTGTTTCATGTTTACCAAAGTATCTGGTTTCCTGTATCTAACAAGTGTTTCATGTATACCAAAGTACTTGGTTTCCTGTATCTAAAAGGTGTTTCATGTGTACCAAAATATTTGATTTCCTGTAGTTTTTACTGTTTGTAACAACTGTTACATGTGCTACCAATGAAGTTTTGTTTACTGTGTATAACAACTGTTTCATATATTACCAATGCG
>NW_013835146.1:0-412 GCF_000517525.1 Limulus polyphemus
GAACTTAGACTTCGAAATTAAACAATTTTCGGAATACTAAGTTTATTTATTAAGAACTAGTATGTTTATTTTCAGTAAATTTGCAGTATGGGAAGTACTAAGAAAAGATGAATTTTCACCCTTAAAAAATGCTGACGGAGCTGAGAAAGACACGCCCACAAGTGCTCGCGAAGATTTATTTAACCTACATCAGAGATATTTATTGAATGCTGGCGGGAAAATTGCTGATGTTAAAGAGCATCCAATTTCTCTGATACACAAGTAAGCCATGATTTTTTCTCACTAATATATATGTATCTTTTAGTTACTTTCTTTCTTAAACAGATTATCAACTGCAAACCTTTATGTTGGAATACTGCATGGCCAGGTGGCTACAGCGCTCGACTCGCAATCTGAGGGTCGCGGGTTCGAA
>NW_013835147.1:0-412 GCF_000517525.1 Limulus polyphemus
AACAATACTGTGTACTGTCAATAAGAAGACAAGAGATTTAACAACACTGTGTACTTTCAATAAGAAGACACAAGATTTAACAATACTGTGTACTATCAATAAGAAGACACAAGATTTAACAATACTGTGTACTATCAATAAAAGACACAAGATTTAACGATACTGTGTACTATCAATAAAAGACACAAATCTAACGATACTGTGTAATGTCAATAAGAAGACACAAGATTTAACGATACTGTGTACTTTCAATAAGAAGACACAAGATTTAACGATACTGTGTACTGTCAATAAGAACACACAAGTATTTAACAATACTGTGTACTATCAAATAAAAGACACAAGTATTTAACGATACTGTGTACTATCAATAAAAGACACAAGTATTTAACGATTACTGTTGTACTGTCAA
>NW_013835148.1:0-410 GCF_000517525.1 Limulus polyphemus
GGCATCTTATGAAGTCTGTTCTGTATCCCGAGTTCAGACAGCTATCGCTGCGGCATCTTATGAAAAGTCTGTTCTGTATCCCGAGTTCAGACAGCTATCGCTGCGGCATCTTATGAAGTCTGTTCTGTATCCCGAGTTCAGACAGCTATTGCTGCGGCATCTTATGAAGTCTGTTCTGTATCCCGAGTTCAGACAGCCATCGCTGCGGCATCTTATGAAGTCTGTTCTGTATCCCGAGTTCAGACAGCTATCACTGCGGCATCTTATGAAGTCTGTTCTGTATCCCGAGTTCAGACAGCCATCGCTGCGGCATGTTATGAAGTCTGTTCTGTATCCCGAGTTCAGACAGCTATCGCTGCGGCATCTTATGAAGTCTGTTCTGTATCCCGAGTTCAGACAGCTATCGCTGC
>NW_013835149.1:0-412 GCF_000517525.1 Limulus polyphemus
TTCTGTAACTAGAGCTACACCTAGGTGTTTGTGGAGTTGTTGTACCAAATAACGCTAAAGACGAGTATGTTGGTTATAAATTCAGTAACTGGAGTTACAACTAGTTGTTCATTGAGTAGTTGTACGAAGTAAGGCTAAAGACGAGTATGTTGGTTATAAATTCAGTAACTAGAGTTACAAATAGGTGTTCATGGAGCAGTTGTACTAAGTAATTCTAAAGATTTGTATTGTGGTTATAAATTCTGTAACTAGAGTTACATCAAAGTGTTCATAGAGTAGTTGTACCAAGTAAGGCTAAAGATGAATTTGGTGGTTATAAATTCGGTAACAAGAGTGACACCTAATTGTTCATGGAGTAGTTGTACCAAGTAAGGCTAAAGACGAGTATGTTGGTTATAAATTCAGTAACTAG
>NW_013835150.1:0-732 GCF_000517525.1 Limulus polyphemus
CACAACCCACATCTTGTCCTGACATATAAATAACATCATATTTTGTCAAATCAAGCTCTACCTTACAACGCACATCTTGTCCTGACATATAACTAGCATCATGTTTTGTCAATTCAAGCTCTACATTACAACTCACATCTTGTCTTGATTTGACAAAATATGATGCTAGTTATATATAAAGCCCTACCTTACAACTCACATCTTCTCCTGACATATAACTAGCATCATGTTATGTAAAATCAATCTCTACCTTACAACCCACATCTTGTCCTGACATATAAGTAGTATCATATTTTGTCAAATTAAGCTCTACCTTACAACTCACATCTTGTCCTGACATATAATTCGCATCATGTTTTGTCAAATCAAGCTCTACCTTACAACTCACATCTTGTCCTGACATAAAACTAGCATCATATTTTGTCAAATCAAGCTATACCTTACAACCCACATCTTGTCCTGTCATATAACTAGCATCATATTTTGTCAAATCACGCTCTACCTTACAACCCACATCTTGTCATGACATATAACTAGCATCATATTTTGTCAAATCAAGCTATACCTTACAACTCACATCTTGTCCTGACAAATAACTAGCATCATATTTTGTCAAATCAAGCTCTACCTTACAACCCACATCTTGTACTGACATATAACTAGCATCATGTTTTGTCAAATCAAGCTCCACCTTACAACCCACATCTTGTCCTATGTCACTAACTAGCATCA
>NW_013835151.1:0-412 GCF_000517525.1 Limulus polyphemus
CTGCTCGCATTGATAGCTAGAATCCCACATTGATAAGGTGGAGGAGCCGGTGAGAGCATTATCCATACAGAAAGCTTCTGCATAGATTATAGGTGTGTCAATAGAAGATTGGCACCCTAGTGGGGGAACTGCACTACATCCACAACATGTATGCTCTTATAGGCCAGGCCCCACCCAGATAGCTGAGGCTCCACTACTCAAAGTTGGAATTAAAAAGCCATGATCCCCATACTGAAGTGTACAAACCTTCTTCTCAAACAGAAGTAATCCAAAAGGCAACACCCCAGGCTCAGAATGATGGGATTGTGTATGCCTTACTCAACCTGAAGAAACAAAACTCATCCAGTCTGGAATTATGAACATTCATCCTCACTCCCCAACCGTATGGGCAAAGTAAATTCCACTTGCCCCT
>NW_013835152.1:0-410 GCF_000517525.1 Limulus polyphemus
CATGGATTGGTAACATTTAAAACAATTGAATACGGCCATTATTAAATGTTTTCCTGCAGTGAACCCCTTCTGTGTTTATTCCACACGTAAGCTGTTGTCTGCAACACACAAAGACGCAATACCTGCCACACAGAAAAGTATGGTTATTTATGAATTCTCGTGCCACTGTGAATGTCGGTACGTAGGTCGCTCTTCACAATAACTGCAGGATAGAATTAAACAACATGTACTCACATCCATAATAACTAAGAGTGTGAAAGAATTTACCATGTCGTTCCTGTAAAACAAAAGTTCTACCACCAAAATGTGAATCAACCAGCATTTACTAGTGAACCCGACTTGTGCTGACAACTACACGGATAGCAGGTTTGAAATTATTGCAAATGGTCTGTCAATCTTTCATCTCTATA
>NW_013835153.1:0-411 GCF_000517525.1 Limulus polyphemus
ATTTGCCCTACTACTAGCAACAGCACACTTCTTGGATGGCTTTAGAGACTGATCGACTATTACACTAAGATTAATTTTCTTCATAACTCTATTAAGGTTATTCCCATTCAAATTATACTTATTATTCAAATTATGATAACCCACATGCACTATCTTGCATTTATTATAATTAAGACCTATCTGCCATTTATTTGTCTAACTCACTAAATGATATAAATCCTTTTGTAAATCAGCAGCATCCTCTTCACAGCTAGCAACACCCAGGACCTTAATATCATCTGGAAATTTATGTAATTTATTGACTATCCTTTTATATGTGTTTTATATATTGATGTAAATCAAAAAGAGCAAAGATCCTAAGACTGAGCGCTGAGGTACCCCACTTGTGACATTAATCCAATTTGACTAAAC
>NW_013835154.1:0-1413 GCF_000517525.1 Limulus polyphemus
TGATATTTATAAAATGCTAATGTTGCCACTGATATTTTATAAAATGTTAATGTTGCAACTAATATTTATAAGATGTTAATGTTGCCACTGATATTTATAAAATGTTAATGTTGCCACTGATATTTTATAAAATGTTAATGTCGCAACTAATATTTATAAGATGTTAATGTTGCCACTGATATTTATAAAATGTTAATGTTGACACTGATATTTATAAAATGCTAATGTTGCCACTGATATTTTATAAAATGTTAATGTTGCAACTAATATTTATAAGATGTTAATGTTGCCACTGATATTTATATAAATGGTTTATGTCACCACCAGTTTTTATAAGATGTTAATGTCGCCACCAACAGCTTTTAAGATGTTTAATGTCACCACCAATATTTATAAAATGTTAATGTCACCACTGATATTTATAAGATACTAATGTTGCCACTGATATTTATAAGATACTAATGTTGCCACTGATATTTATAAGATACTAATGTTGCCACTTTGTACTTTTGTACTTAATACAAAAAAAAGCACAAAAACAAAATGTACAGTTTAGTAAAATGTAAGCCTTATATTTAAATAAGAATATGAAATATGAAGCAACAGACCAGATATAGCAATCTGAAATTTCCAATAAAAGAAGTATTTTTCTGAATTTCCTATATGTAAACTACCAGAAGAGTAAATATCAGTGGCAACATTAGTATCTTATAAATATCAGTGGCAATATTAGTATTTGATAAATATCAGTGGCAACATTAACATCTTATAAATATCAGTGGCGACATAAAACGTCTTATAAATAGCAGTGGCGACATAAAACGTCTTATAAATAGCAGTGGCAACATTAACATCTTATAAATGTTCATTGTTTCAACACTTCTATGTTTTGTTGTCATCATTCCAAACATACATCTCCCACATACATCATTGTTTCAACACTTCTATGTTTTGTTGTCATCATTCCAAACATACAACACTACCAACAATACTTTGTCATCTCCCACATGTGACAAAGTATTGTTGGTAATGTTGTATGTTTGGAATGATGACAACAAAACATAGAAGTGTTGAAACAATGATTTATGTGGGAGATGATAAAGTATTATTGGTAGTGTTGTATGTTTGGAATGATGACAACAAAACATAGAAGTATTGAAACAATGATGTATGTGGGAGATGACAAAGTATTGTTGGTAGTGTTGTATGTTTGGAATGATGACAACAAACATAGAAGTGATGAAACAATGATGTATGTGGGAGATGATAAAGTATTGTTGGTAGTGTTGTATGTTTGGAATGATGACAACAAAATATAGAAGTGTTGAAACAATGATTTATGTGGTAGTTGATAAAGTATTGTTGGTAGTGTTGTATGTTTGGAATGATGAGAACAAAACATAGAAGTGTTGA
>NW_013835155.1:0-412 GCF_000517525.1 Limulus polyphemus
CTCCTATTGGTGGAGAGTTGTCACATGATTGTTTACATGCAAGATGCAGTTCAATGATGTTGAATGTAGGGTACATAAAATCCATTTAGACACTAACTCTGTACATTGTTTGCCACTATACAGTGCTAAGTCTATAATATATCTTTTCAATCTTACTGGCATATTCACAATTAATCATGATTAATGAAGAACAAAACAGTAAAATTTCTTATTGATTAGTAATCAATCCAGATAATCCAATTCACTGTTGCATTTGACATCTCTCATTCCTGGGCTTTTTTAAATCCACAACATTTGTTGGTACAGGGGTCACTTTCTCAGGTCTCTTAGCTGGCATGGATTGTTTTTTGTTGTCTTGCTTCTCTGCACGGCCCGACATGGCCAGGTGGTTAAGGCATTCGACTTGCAATCT
>NW_013835156.1:0-412 GCF_000517525.1 Limulus polyphemus
AATGACTTTAGTCTCTACTGTGATTAGTAACTATGACTTTTGTCTCTACTGTGATTAGTAACTATGACTTTTGTCTCTACTGTGATTCGTAATTATGACTTTAGTCTCTACTGTGATTCGTAACAATGACTTTTGTCTCTACTGTGATTCGTAATTATGACTTTAGTCTCTACTGTGATTAGTAACCATGACTTTTGTCTCTACTGTGATTCGTAATTATGACTTTAGTCTCTACTGTGATTAGTAACTATGACTTTTGTCTCTACTGTGATTCGTAATTATGACTTTAGTCTCTACTGTGATTAGTAACTATGACTTTTGTCTCTACTGTGATTAGTAACTATGACTTTTGTCTCTACTGTGATTCGTAACAATGACTTTAGTCTCTACTGTGATTCGTAACTAGGACTTT
>NW_013835157.1:0-412 GCF_000517525.1 Limulus polyphemus
AAATCCTAAGGCAGACATACATCTTCAGTCCTGTTAGAAGTCACATCCCAGATATGAATGTCAGCGATATGGGTGATCTACTACGAAGGAAGCCACAGGTATTCGATGGGAAGGCACCATGGGAAGCATATAGAGCACAATTTGAGCTACTGGCAGAGATGAATGGATGGACAGAGGAGCAGAAAGCAGTGTACCTCGCAATGAGCCTGAAGGGAACACCACTGGAAATACTTGGACAGTTGTCAGCAGACGACAGGCACAACTATAGAGCACTGGTAGTAGCTCTAGAACTCAGGTATGGAACCCAGAATCAGTCTGAAGTCAACTGGGCTAGGTTTAGGACGAGAGTCCGTGCTAAAGGGGAGAGCCTGCATGAGCTAGCAGAGGATTTGGAAAGTATGGCACACAAGGC
>NW_013835158.1:0-411 GCF_000517525.1 Limulus polyphemus
GTACTAGCGACTTAATCTAGGAACTGTAATTTAGCACCACTAATTAGTTAGCCTATATTTAAGTTTTTCTTATTCTATCAAAACCTTTAATATTAAATATAGCCTTTGAGCCTTTAGACTTATATTATGTTATGATTACACCCTTCTCCACTGTGTGTGTAATTTTCATTCGAGCAATTTCAGACTTGTCTCCTGTATTGTTCGTGTAGTTAAACCTATCGGGTTTTTAAATGTGATTTAGCAACTGCCAATAATTTATACGGTGCTCATAAGCATGATTTACCAGCATATATACTCATCTGCATTGATTTTCTTACTGTTGTGTCACATTAATTAACAGGTCCAAATGTGCCTAACTAGTCCCGAGTTGCAACTATAATTGTATAATTAATATATTGTGGTTAGGAACTT
>NW_013835159.1:0-412 GCF_000517525.1 Limulus polyphemus
ATTTGATTATGGGGGTCTTTTTTGTTGCATGAATATGTATTATAAACAGTAGAACAGACAGAAACAAACATTTGATTATGGGGGTCTTTTTAATTGTATATATATATTATAAACAGTAAAACAGAGAGAACCAAACATTTGATTATAGGATCTTTTTAGTTGTATGAATATGTATTATAAACTAGTAAAACAGACAGAACCAAACAATCAATTATAGAGGTCTTTTTAGTTGTATGGATATGTATTATAAACAGTAGAACAGACAGAACCAAACATTTGATTATAGAGGTCTTTTTAGTTGTATGGATATGTATTATAAACAGTAAAACAGACAGAACCAAACAATCAATTATGGGGGTCTTTTTAGTTGTATGAATATGTATTATAAAGAGTAGAACAGATAAAACCAAAC
>NW_013835160.1:0-412 GCF_000517525.1 Limulus polyphemus
TTAAAAATACTAGTCTACTAAAACACAGCCAAGACAAGTTATTTTGTACAGACCAAAGGTCACCTTTATGTTATTTGATATGAGATGCATCATTGTAACTTCTGTATTGTTAGCCAGGCACGGGTGAAATGTTAATATAATCAAAATAATAAATATATATATAAATGTATAATGTTATGAGATTTTAGCTATTTCGTCTAAATATTTATGTTTTCGTGTTATAATTTGTTTTCATTCTAGAATGAAAGAGGCATAAGTTATATTTATTTCCTAATTTTTTTATGTTGGTTGTAAGATCGGTCAACTCTACCAAACCTGTACAGAGATTAATTACTGAAAATAACAGACAAAATATAAAGCTTTTTCTTAAGAAATGTTTGATCACTATCTAGACATCATAAAGATTTCACAT
>NW_013835161.1:0-838 GCF_000517525.1 Limulus polyphemus
TCGTGTTATTTGTTGAGTAAAACGGTTACGATAGTTGCTATTTTCAAGAACTTAATCTCGTGTTATTTGTTGAGTACAATGGTTAAGGTAGTTCCTAATTTCAAGAACTTAATCTCGTGTTATTTGTTGAGTAAACTGGTTACGGTAGTTCCTAGTTTCAAGAACTTAATCTCGTGTTATTTGTTGAGTAAAATGGTTACGGTAGTTCCTAGTTTCAAGAACTTAATCTCGTGTTATTTGTTGAGTAAAATGGTTATGGTAGTTCCTAATAACAAAATTAATCGAGTGTTATTTTTTGAGTAAAATAGTTACGGTAGTTTTTAGTTTCAAGAACTTAATCTCGTGTTATTTGGTGAGTAAAACGGTTACGATAGTTGCTAATTTCAAGAACTTAATCTCGTGTTATTTGGTGAGTAAAATGGTTACGGTAGTTCCTAATTACAAAATTAATCTCGTGTTATTTGTTGAGTAAAATGGTTACGGTAGTTCCTAATTACAAGAACTTAATCTCGTGTTATTTGTTGAGTAAAATGGTTACGGTAGTTCCTAGTTTCAAGAACTTAATCTCGTGTTATTTGTTGAGTAAAACGGTTACGGTAGTTCCCAGTTTCAAGAACTTAATCTCGTGTTATTTGTTGAGTAAAATGGTTACGGTAGTTCCTAGTTTCAAGAACTTAATCTCGTGTTATTTGTTGAATAAAACGGTTACGGTAGTTCCTAGTTTCAAGAATTTAATCTCGTGTTATTTGTTGAATAAAACGGTTACGGTAGGTCCTAGTTTCAAGAATTTAATCTCGTGTTATTTGTTGAGTAAAATGGTTACGGTAGTTCCTAGTTT
>NW_013835162.1:0-411 GCF_000517525.1 Limulus polyphemus
TAGATGAGTTAATTAACACATTGACTACAGACTAAAATCAACAATGGGTCATAGAACAATACTAGCTATTGGGTCCTATTTAATCCATTCGGACTTATGGAAACCCATGTAGATATGATGTAAATATATCAGTTAATTAACACATTGACTGAAGACTAAATTCAAGAGTGGGCATCGAACGATACTAGTTATTGGGTCCTATTAAATCCACTCGGACTTAAAAAACACATGTAGATATTTAGTAAATAGATGAGTTAATTAACACGACTGCAGACTAAAGTCATCAGTGGGTCATAGTACTATACTAGCTATTGGGTCCTATTTAATTCACTCGTACTTAAGGAAACACATGTAGATATGTTGTAAATATGTGAGTTAATTAACATTTTCGCTGCAGACTAAAGTCAACCG
>NW_013835163.1:0-566 GCF_000517525.1 Limulus polyphemus
TGTTGTATTTTAATATGACAGTGTCCTTCTCAGACTAGTGATTTATTTTTAACTAGTAGTATTATTCTAAGCCTAGTGATGTATTTTGAAACACCAGTGTCCTTCTCAGACTAGTTGATGTATTTTAAACCAGTAGTATTCTTCTAAGATTATTGATGTATTTTAATATGGCAGTGTCCTTCTCAGACTAGTTGATGTATTTTAAACCAGTAGTATTCTTCTAAGCCTAGTGTTGTATTTTAATATGACAGTGTCCTTCTCAGACTAGTTGATGTATTTTAAACCAGTAGTATTCTTCTAAGCCTAGTGATGTTTTTTAATATGGCAGTACCCTTCTCAGACTAGTGATTTATTTTTAACTAGTAGTATTATTCTAAGCCTAGTGATGTATTTTGAAACACCAGTGTCCTTCCAATACTACTGGTTTAAAATACATCAACTAGTCTGACTTCTAAGATTATTGATGTATTTTGAAACACCAGTGTCCTTCTCAGACTAGTTGATGTATTTTAAACCAGTAGTATTCTTCTAAGATTATTGATGTATTTTAATATGGCAGTGTCCTT
>NW_013835164.1:0-491 GCF_000517525.1 Limulus polyphemus
CTTCTCCAACATGAACCCCTCACAACAGCCACTAGCAGCCTGGTACTGTTCAGTAATCTCAGAGAGCCTCATAAAACAACAGACATATGTATACCAAAAGCATCACTAAATAATACCCAAACCAAATGGCAACCGAACACTGACATAATCAACAAAATAAAATAACGAAGAAGATTAAGAAGAATACGTGTTCACCTGACCCTCCCGGTTTTATAAAGGCCGATAGGCCAGACATAGACCACGTGTAACTAGTAGTGATGTAGTCCCTCCCATACGTCAACAATTTATAAAATCCGATAAAGAAAGAAGAATACAACCTGATATATATGTAGTGTTATAAGTGGTTTTGCTTTATCATTTCTACTCAAGTGGTTGACAGTTTTATGGCAGTAGTTTACGGTTGTTCAAACAACTATTGATGAAACTAGAACTGGAAGACAATCGTTAGCATTTTCCCCATAATTTAATATTTCTTCTCCTAATTGTTGCCG
>NW_013835165.1:0-410 GCF_000517525.1 Limulus polyphemus
AAATATCAAATTTTAATTAAGTTTTAGGTTTATAAAGCAATGTTTTCTCATGTCTGTTTTTCTTATCACATGTTGTCTATCTGTTGCAAAGTTATATTCATTTTAAGATGAAAAATTCTTTTATGCATCAGAAAATTTTGAAACTTCACTTGCAAAATCTTTATAATGTCAAGATGGTTATCAAACGTTTCTTAAGAAAAACTTTATATTTTATCTGTTATTTGCAGTAATTAATCTCTGTATGGGTTCAGTAGATTTGACCAATCTTGCAACCACCATAAAAAATTAGGAAATAAATATAAATTATGCCTCTTTCATTCTAGAATGGACACAAATTATTACATGAAAACATAAGTGTTTAGACTAAATAGCTTAAATCTCATAATGTTATATATTTATATATATGTATA
>NW_013835166.1:0-412 GCF_000517525.1 Limulus polyphemus
TGAATTCTCTATGCAAATGTTAAACGCCAAAAACAAAGGCTCAGTTCTAGACAAAAACCACTTCCGACTACAAAAACTTGGACTCCACCCCTAGAAAGTGATGCTTTGCATTTTGTGGGACATCAAAGGAGTAATTCATTTCGAACTCCTCAATACACAACGAACTGTAAATGCAGACATCTATAGTCAGCCACTGGAACGTTTAAATCAAGCCCTTCATCAGAAACTCCCTTAACTCGTCAATCGGAAAGGTGTTCTTCTTCTTCACGACAATGCATGTCCACATTTGGCACGTTTGACGCAACATAAGATTTTGGAGTTGGGTTGGGAAGTTCTCCCCCATCCACCATATTCTCCAGATATGGCACTATCAGATTACTATCTTTTTCGTTCGCTGCAACACCATCTTAAT
>NW_013835167.1:0-683 GCF_000517525.1 Limulus polyphemus
GTTCGAAATTTATAACTGTTCCTGGTCAAATGTAAATTTTCCGGTTGATAAGGGTTTGCAAAATCACGATTTATAGACTAATAGCATACATGGTTATAGCAGGTTCCTAGCGAGAAAAATTTCCCCAAAAGTTTTGAAAACAATTCTGAGCTATATTTAACCGGTTACGGAAGTGGATATATTGCCGATTCTTACGTTCATAGATATTCTACAACCTTAGAGAATTGGCGGGAGTTTCGCCATACGTAACTAACACTGTAAGCTAGGCACGTTTTTAAATATAAACTCAATCCAAACAAACGTTGTCATTAAAATAAATATATAACAAATTCGTTACACGCAATACATATCTGACACTATAAGTTACGCATATTTTTAAATACAAACTTAATCTGAACAACGTTCATATTAAAAATAAATACATGACGACAAATTCGTTAGAGCAACGTATTTTGTTTCTTGTTATTTGTGTTTCAAAATGTTTTTGTATTTTGTTTCTTGTTATTTGTATTTCAAAATGTTTTTGTAACGTATTTTGTTTCTTGTTATTTGTGTTTCAAAATGTTTTTGTAACGTATTTTGTTTCTTGTTATTTGTGTTTCAAAATGTTTTTGTAACGTATTTTGTTTCTTGTTATTTGTGTTTCAAAATGTTTTTGTAACGTATTTTGTTTCTTGTTATTT
>NW_013835168.1:0-413 GCF_000517525.1 Limulus polyphemus
GGTACTATTATAAAAGTTGTTACAGCAGTGATAATGGAATATATTATAAAATTAGTTACAGCAGTGATAACTGAATATATTATAAAAGGAGTAACAGTTTTTGTATTTTTAATTTTTTTTGTTTCAATACTTTTTGCAGCATTAAAACTTCCTGTGTTGCTATAGCTAGCTGAGGACTACATGTGGATCCCTACTTGTCTTTATAAGATTTTTTTATTATGATACTTATTTGTTTCCATTTTATTAGCTATAAAGCCGCGTTTTTGGTTCAACATGGGGCATGATGGTGGGTAAAACAAAATACGCGGTCTGGCTAACTAACGAATGAATATTTGCTGTAAAATTCTTATCAGTGCTATAAGTGTAGCTACAAGTTTGGCCACCAATTTTGATTTCATTCCTTAAGTGTCACG
>NW_013835169.1:0-410 GCF_000517525.1 Limulus polyphemus
GTTATATCTTTTGTGTTCTTATTGACAGTACACAGTATCTTTAAATCTTGTGTCTTCTTATTCACAGGACACATTATTGTTAAATCTTGCGTTTTCTTACTGACAGTACACAGTATCGTTATATCTTGTGTCTTCTTATTGACAGTACACAGTATCGCTAAATCTTGTGTCTTCTTATTGGCAGTACACAGTATCGTTAAATCTTGGTCTTCTTATTGACAGTACACAGTATCGTTAAATCTTGTGTTTTCTTATTGACAGTACACAGTATCGTTAATCTTATGTCTTCTTTTTGAAAGTACACAGTATCGGTAAATCTTGTATCTTCTTAGTGACAGTACACAGTATCGTTATAGCTTGTGTCTTCTTATTGACAGAACACAGTATCGTTAAATCTTGTGTCTTCTTAT
>NW_013835170.1:0-412 GCF_000517525.1 Limulus polyphemus
GGTTGGGCTACTTACTACTGAGGAATTATGTAGTTAACTTTGATAAAATGACGTTTAGGAACAGCAAAGGCCAAATTCCAGTAAGTATTAAAAGACAGGTTGGAATAACCAGGTGCAATCAAGCTGAATTCAAAGTGACTGAAAGAGCTGATGATGGTGAAGTGGAACCAAGTATAGATATTAAATCAGAGCAGAAGAAAGACCAATATTTGAAGCCAATAATTGATTTCGTACAAGTAAGTATTTTGCGCTCTGCTTGGGAGAATGTGTCTAGCTTAAGCCCTGTGACAAAGAACTATTGAGCACAATGGGACCAGCTGAAGCTTGAAGACGGTATTCTTCTCCGGAGATGGGAAACTGCAGGTAGGAAAGTGACGCCCTGGCAAACAGTTATATCGAGAAAGTTACGAGA
>NW_013835171.1:0-409 GCF_000517525.1 Limulus polyphemus
ATTCGAGAGCTCTGGCCATTGCATCCTGCATGGTCAGGGGTGTGCTTGCTTCACTTGTATCTTAAGTTGTGGACTGTCCAAGGCATCTACGAACTGATCCCTCAGCAATGACTTGAGGAAATCGGGTGGTGCAGTTGGGTAGGCCTTGTGTGCCATGCTCTCCAAGTCCTGTGCCAGTTCTTGCAGGCTCTCCCCTTTAGCACGGACTATCGTCCTAAACCTAGCCCTGACTGGTTTTGGGTTCCGTATTTGAGTTCTAGGGCCACTACCAGTGCTCTATAGTTGTGTCTGTCGGCTGCTAACAACTGTCCAAGTATTTCCAGTGGTTGTCCCTTCAAGGTCGTTGCCAGATATACTGCTTTCTGCTCCTCTATCCATCCGTTCATCTCTGCCAGTAGCTCAAATTGTG
>NW_013835172.1:0-411 GCF_000517525.1 Limulus polyphemus
TATCACATAATCTGACAACTAACGGACTGAACTTTTTTATCTTATGTATCTATATAAATATAATAGTACTGTCTGTTGTCTGTTGTATGCCAATGTGCACTTATCACATAATCTGACAACTAACGGATTGAACTTTGTTAACTTATGTATCTATAAAAACATAATAGTACTGTCTCTTGTCTGTTGTATGTCCATGTGCACTTATCACATAATCTGACAACTAACGGATTGAACTTTGTTACCTTATGTATTTATACACATATAATAGTACTGTTTCTTGTATGTCCATGTAATTATTTCGTATGGTGTGGATGGGTCTTCAACAAAATTAACATGGAGGCTCATTACATCCATGCGGTGATACGTGCAGATTTTCAGTTTCACATTTTGTGTTTTACAGTTTTTATGGGC
>NW_013835173.1:0-411 GCF_000517525.1 Limulus polyphemus
GTATGTTATAGTATAGTAAATCAACCTGCAGAACCGTGTGTTATATTATAGTAAGTCAACCTGCAGAACTGTGTGTTATATTATAGTAAATCAACCTGCAGAACTGTATGTTATAGTATAGTAAATCAACCTGCAGAACTGTGTGTTATATTATAGTAAATCAACCTGCAGAACTGTGTGTTATATTATAGTAAATCAATCTGCAGAACTGTGTGTTATAGTTATAGTAAATCAACCTACAAAACTGTGTGTTATATTATAGTAAATCAACCTACAGAACTGTGTGTTATAGTATAGCAAATCAATCTACAGAACTGTGTGTTATAGTATAGTAAATCAACCTGCAGAACTGTGTGTTATATTATAGTAAATCAACCTACAGAACTGTGTGTTATATTATAGTAAATCAAC
>NW_013835174.1:0-411 GCF_000517525.1 Limulus polyphemus
CTCTGATTTTTATATAAGGAATTAAAATGATGTTTACAGTGTTTTAATTTTTATATAAGGAAGTAACATGATGCTTACAGTGTTTTAATTTTTATATAATTCCAAATGTAAGCTTTATGTTCACAGCTGTTTCACTCATAACGGCATGACCAAAATTTCAACACTTCAAACTTTGTGTCATCATTTCAAGCCCAGTGTTCATGGCTGTTTCAGTTATGATGGCATGACCAAATGTCATCACTTCAAGCCTAGTGTTCACGGCTGTTTCAGTTATGATAGCATAACCAAATATCATCACTTTAAGCCCAGTGTTCACGGCTGTTTCAGTTATGATGGCATAACCAAATATCATCACTTCAAGCCCAGTGTTCACAGCTGTTTCAGTTATGATGACATGACCAAATGTCATCA
>NW_013835175.1:0-885 GCF_000517525.1 Limulus polyphemus
AAAGTTGTTGTACCAAATAACGCTAAAGATGAGTATGGGAATTATAAATTCGGTAACCAGAGTTAAACCTAAGTGTTCATGGAGTAGTTGTACCAAGTAAGGCTAAAAATGAGTATGGTGGTTATAACTTCGGTAACTAGAGTTACTCCTAGGTGTTCGTGGAGTTGTTGTACCAAATAACGCTAAAGATGCGTATGGTGGTTACAAATTCGGTAACAAGAGTTACGCCTAGGTGTTTATGGAGTAGTTGTATACTCATCTTTAGCCTTACTTGGTATACTCATCTTTAGCGTTATTTGGTACAACAACTCCACGAATACCTAGGTGTAACTCTAGTTACCGAATTTATAACCACCATATTCATCTTTAGCCTTACTTGGTACAACTACTCCATAAACACCTAGGTGTAACTCTAGTTACCGAATTTGTAACCACCATACGCATCTTTAGCGTTATTTGGTACAACAACTCCAGGGGGTTATAAATTCGGTAACCAGACTTACACCTATGTGTTCATGGAGTAGTTGTACCAAGTAAAGCTAAAGATAAATATGGTGGTTATAAATTCGGTAACTAGAGTTACACCTAGGTATTCGTGGATTTGTTGTACCAAATAACGCTACAGATGAGTATGGTGGTTACAAATTCAGTAACTAGAGTTACACTTAGGTGTTCGTGGATTTGTTGTACCAAATAACGCTAAAGATGTGTATGGGGGTTATAAATTCGGTAACTAGAGTTAAACCTAAGTGTTCATGGAGTAGTTGTACCAAGTAAAGCTAAAGATAAATATGGTGGTTATAAATTCGGTAACTAGAGTTACACCTAGGTGTTCGTGGAGTTGTTGTACCAAATAACGCTACAGATAAGTATGGTGGTTATAAA
>NW_013835176.1:0-411 GCF_000517525.1 Limulus polyphemus
ACACATAGAACAAACTTCAAGCACTGATGAAGATACACATAAACAAACTTCAAGCACTGATGAATATTACACAGAGAACAAACTTCAAGCACTGTTGAATATTACACATAAAACAAACTTCAAGCACTGTTGAATATTACACATAGAACAAACTTCAAGCACTGATGAAGATTACACATAAAACAAACTTCAAGCACTGATGAATATTACACATAGAACAAACTTCGAACACTGTTGAATATTACACATGGAACAAACTTCAAGCACTAATGAATATTACACATAGAACAAACTTCAAGCACTGATGAAGATTACACATAAAACAAACTTCAAGCACTGATGAATATTACACAGAGAACAAACTTCAAGCACTGTTGAATATTACACATAAAACAAACTTCAAGCACTGTT
>NW_013835177.1:0-644 GCF_000517525.1 Limulus polyphemus
GTAAGTTAGTTAATCTGTCCAACAGAAGTGATCTGGCATTCAAGTAAGTTAGTTAACCTGTCTAACAGAAGTGATCCAGCATTAAAGTAAGTTAGTTAATCTGTCCAACAGAAGTGATCCAGCATTAAAGTAAGTTAGTTAATCTGTCCAACAGAAGTGATCTGGCATTAAAGTTAGTTAGTTAATCTGTCCAACAGAAGTGATCCAGCATTAAAGTTAGTTAGTTAATCTGTCCACAGAAGTGATCCAGCATTAAAGTTAGTTAGTTAATCTGTCCAACAGAAGTGATCTGGCATTCAAGTAAGTTAGTTAATCTGTCCAACAGAAGTGATCTGGCATTAAAGTAATTAGTTAATCTGTCCAACAGAAGTGATCCAGCATTAAAGTTAGTTAGTTAATCTGTCCAACAGAAGTGATCTGGCATTCAAGTAAGTTAGTTAACCTGTCTAACAGAAGTGATCCAGCATTAAAGTAAGTTAGTTAATCTGTCCAACAGAAGTGATCCAGCATTAAAGTAAGTTAGTTAATCTGTCCAACAGAAGTGATCTGGCATTAAAGTTAGTTAGTTAATCTGTCCAACAGAAGTGATCCAGCATTAAAGTTAGTTAGTTAATCTGTCCAACAGAAGTGATCCAGCATTAAAG
>NW_013835178.1:0-413 GCF_000517525.1 Limulus polyphemus
TCACCAAACAACAAAATAAACAACGCAACACAACTATACACTCCAAATCAACAAATTAAACAACGCAACAATACACTCCAAATCAACAAAATAAACAACGCAACGCAACAATACACACCAAACAACAAAATAAACAACGCAACGCAACAATACACACCAAACAACAAAATAAACAACGCAACACAACAATACACACCAAACAACAAAATAAACAACGCAACACAACAATACACACCAAACAACAAAATAAACAACGCAACACAACAATACACACCAAACAACAAAATAAACAACGCAACGCAACAATACACACCAAACAACAAAATAAACAACGCAACACAACAATACACACCAAACAACAAAATAAACAACGCAACAATACCCTCCAAATCAACAAAATAAACAACGCAACA
>NW_013835179.1:0-410 GCF_000517525.1 Limulus polyphemus
GTAGAGCCCTATTCTGTGTAACAGTCGTTTTCTAAGATATGGGTGTAGAGCCCTATTGTGTGTAACAGGCGTGTTCTGAGATATGGCTGTAGAGCCCTATTGTGTGTAACAGGCGTTTTCTGAGATATGGATGTAGAGCCCTATTCTGTGTAACAGTCGTTTTCTGAGATATGGATGTAGAACCCTATTCTGTGTAACAGGCTGGTTCTGAGATATGGATGTAGAGCCCTATTGTGTGTAACAGTCGTTTTCTAAGATATGGATGTAGAGCCCTATTCTGTGTAACAGGCGTGTTCTGAGATATGGATGTAGAGCCCTATTCTGTGTAACAGTCGTTTTCTGAGATATGGATGTAGAACCCTATTCTATGTAACAGGCTGGTTCTGAGATATGAATGTAGAACCCTATTA
>NW_013835180.1:0-412 GCF_000517525.1 Limulus polyphemus
GTTATACTTGAAGTATGTATGTTTCCTGTTGCACTTTCTTGTTATACTTCAAATATGTATGTTTACTGTTGCACTTTCTGGTTATACTTGAAGTATGTATGTTTCCTCTTGCACTTTCTGGTTATACTTCAAGTATGTATGTTTCCTGTTGCTCTTTCTGGTTATACTTCAATTATGTATGTTTCCTGTTGCACTTTCTGGTTATACTTCAAGTATGTATGTTTCCTGTTGCTCTTTCTGGTTATACTTCAAGTATGTATGTTTCCTGTTGCACTTTCTGGTTATACTTGAAGTATGTATGTTTACTGTTGCACTTTCTGGTTATACTTGAAGTATGTATGTTTACTGTTGCATTTTCTGGTTATACTTGAAGTATGTATGTTTCCTGTTGCACTTTCTGGTTATACTTGAA
>NW_013835181.1:0-413 GCF_000517525.1 Limulus polyphemus
ACTGTGTACTGTCAATAAGAAGACACAAGATTTAACGATACTGTGTACTGTCAATAAGAAGACAGAAAATTTAAGGATACTGTGTAATTTCAATAACAATACACAAGATTTAACGATACTGTGTACTGTCAATAAGAAGACACACGATTTAGCAATACTGTGTACTGTCAATAAGAAGACACAAGATTTAACGATACTTTGTACTGTCAATAAGAAGACACAAGATTTAACGATACTGTGTACTGTCAATAAGAAGACACAAGATTTAACGATACTGTGTACTTTCAATAAGAAGACACAAGATTTATCGATACTGTGTACTTTCAATAAGAAGACACAAGATTTAACAATACTGTGTACTGTCAATAAGAAGACAAGATTTAACAATACTGTGTACTGTGAATAAGAAGACA
>NW_013835182.1:0-412 GCF_000517525.1 Limulus polyphemus
ACGTGACGGGATAATGTGTGTAGGTAATGAGTAATTGAACTGCAGTCAGAAGAGACGTATTGTTGAAGTCGAGCTCGTGAGACGTGAATTATAGTTTGTTATAGCGCGACTGTGGAGGTTGAGTGTATCTTAAAGTTGTATTCGGAAAGAATAAACCAGTTTTATTTAAGAAAGGACTTGTGTCGCTAAAGTTTCGTCGGAACGAATTTACGGAAAATCAATTAACAAACGGAGACGTAACAGTACTGTGTGATTTTCAGATTACCTTGATCTCCATCACAGTAGCCTATAGGATCCACAAATAAACAGAAGGATCCGTCAGATACTATTTTAGGAGTAATGCCCGTATTTGCCCTGTCTTTGACTAAGTTTTTACAAAAATAGACTAGACATAAGTTTGTAGACAACCACG
>NW_013835183.1:0-521 GCF_000517525.1 Limulus polyphemus
GCCCTAAAATTGGTTATGTGACTTTCTATTGACATTAATTTGAACCTAAGCATACTCTAACAGACAAAAAAAAAAAAAGAGAGAGAACTGAGTACGAATTTAGTAAACCACTCTAACATATCCTTTGTAGCTAACAGTATGCTAATAAAACATTCACTGATGTAGATGTCACATGTCAATGGAATTTTTTTTAGATTGGCCAGAGAGAACACCATGTCTAAATATGATAGGAGTTTATTTCACCACAAGAAACATCACTATAATCGAACTGATTGTTCACTACTATATCATTAAACATACTAGCTAGGCTGACTTCACTACCAACACCACAGTACTGACATCACTTCGTTGACTGACTAACGATTTTTCTTACTTTATATATATACAGTAGGTCTACCTAAGAACCAGCTAGGAATTTTTACTAGTAAATAATGCATATAATACGATGAAAGGAAGTACTCTGTCGTAATTAAAAGTAAACTTGATAAATCGGATAAACAGAGTAAAATTTAATGAAAGTA
>NW_013835184.1:0-660 GCF_000517525.1 Limulus polyphemus
CAACATCAAAGAGGTATGTTAGACAGATGATGGTTGTGAAGAATACTTAAGAGCAGCATCAAAGAGGTATGTTAGACAGATGATGGTTGTGAACAATACTTAAGAGCAGTATCAAAGAGGTATGTTAGACAGATGATGGTTGTGAACAATACTTAAGAGCAACATCAAAGAGGTATGTTAGACAGATGATGGTTGTGAACAATACTTAAGAGCAACATCAAAGAGGTATGTTAGACAGATGATGGTTGTGAACAATATTTAAGAGCAGCATCAAAGAGGTATGTTAGACAGATGATGGTTGTGAACAATACTTAAGAGCAGCATCAAAGAGGTATGTTAGACAGATGATGGTTGTGAACAATACTTAAGAGCAACATCAAAGAGGTATGTTAGACAGATGATGATTGTGAACAATACTTAAGAGCAGCATCAAAGAGGTATGTTAGACAGATGATGGTTGTGAACAATACTTAAGAGCAGTATCAAAGAGGTATGTTAGACAGATGATGGTTGTGAACAATACTTAAGAGCAACATCAAAGAGGTATGTTAGACAGATGATGGTTGTGAACAATACTTAAGAGCAACATCAAAGAGGTATGTTAGACAGATGATGGTTGTGAACAATATTTAAGAGCAGCATCAAAGAGGTATGTTAGAC
>NW_013835185.1:0-412 GCF_000517525.1 Limulus polyphemus
CACGATTGTAAAATACACAAACATTATGTCAGTACTCTTCTTGACACTGGTCTGTAAAATACAGAAACATTATGTCAGTACTCTTGCTGACACTGGTCTGGACTGAGCCACTATCGTAAAATACAGAAACATTATGTCAGTACTCTTGTTGACACTGATCTGGACTGAGCCACTATTATAAAATACAGAAACCTTATGTCAGCACTCTTGTTGATACAGATCTGGACTAAACCATCATCGTAATATTGTGAAAACATTATGTCAGTACTCTTGCTGATACTGGTCTGGACTGAGCCACTATTGTCAAATACAGAAACCTTATGTCAGCACTCTTGTTGATACAGATCTGGACTAAACCATTATCGTAATATAGTGAAAACATTATGACAGTACTCTTGCTGACATTGGTCTG
>NW_013835186.1:0-414 GCF_000517525.1 Limulus polyphemus
ACAGTACACATTATCGTTAAATCTTGTGTGTTCTTATTGATAGTACACAGTATTTATAAATCTTGTGTCTTCTTATTGGCAGTACACAGTATTAGTTAAATCTTGTGTCTTCTTATTGACAGTACACAGGTATTGTTAAATCTTGTGTCTTCTTATTGACAGTACACAGTGTCGTTAAATCTTGTGTCTTCTTTTTGACAGTACACAGTATCGTTAAATCTTGTGTTTTCTTACTGACAGTACACATTATCGTTGAATATTGTGTCTTCTTATTGACAATACACAGTATTGTTAAATCTTGTGTCTTCTTATTGACAGGACACATTATTATTAAATCTTGTGTTTTCTTACTGACAGTACACATTATCGTTAAATCTTGTTGTTCTTATTGATAGTACACAGGATTTATAAATA
>NW_013835187.1:0-498 GCF_000517525.1 Limulus polyphemus
TCAATAAGAAGACACAAGATTTAAAGATACTGTGTACTGTCAATAAGAAGAAAACACAAGATTTAACTATACTGTGTACTGTCAGTAAGAAAAAAGAAGATTTAACAATAATGTGTACTGTCAATAAGAAGACACAAGATTTAACGATACTGCGTACTGTCAGTAAAAAACACAAGATTTAACAATAATGTGTCCTGTCAATAAAAAGACATAAGATTTAACAATACTGTGTACTGTCAGTAAGAAAACACAATATTTAACAATAATGTGTCCTGTCAATAAGAAGACACAAGATTTAACGATAATGCTTACTGTCAGTAAGAAAACACAAGATTTAACAATAATGTGTCCTGTCAATAAGACGACACAAGATTTAACGATACTGTGCACTGTCAATAACAAGACACAAGATTTAACGATACTGTGTACCTGTCAATAAGAAGTTCTTATTGACAGTACACAGTATCGTTAAATCTGGTGTTAACACAAGATTTAACG
>NW_013835188.1:0-409 GCF_000517525.1 Limulus polyphemus
CTGTCAATAAGAAGAAAAAGGATCTATCAATACTGTGTACTGTCAATAAGAAGGCAAAAGATTTAACGATACTGTGTACTATCATAACAAGTCATAAGATTTAATGATACTGTGTGCTATCAATAACAAGCCTACAAGATTTAACGATACTGTGTACTGTCAGTAAAAAGACAAAAGATTTAACAATACTGAGTCCTGTCAATAAGAAGATACAGGATTTATCAATACTGTGTACTGTCAATAAGAAGACACAAGATTTAACAATACTGCGTCCTGTCAATAAGAAGATACAGGATTTATCAATACTGTGTACTGTCAATAAGAAGACACAAGATTTAATAATACTGTTTCCTGTCAATAAGAAGATAAAGGATTTATCAACACTCTGTACTGTCAATAAGAAGATAAA
>NW_013835189.1:0-914 GCF_000517525.1 Limulus polyphemus
CAGCGAGTGGGATAGGATGATAACAATACCTTAATTTATGTATTACAGCGAGTGGGATAGGATGATAACAGTACCTTAATCTATGTATTACAGCGAGTGGGATAGGATGATAACAGTACCTTAATCTGTGTATTACAGCGAGTGGGATAGGATGATAACAGTACCTTAATCTATGTATTACAGCGAGTGGGATACGATGATAACAGTACCTTAATTTATGTATTACAGCGAGTGGGATAGGATGATAACAGTACCTTAATTTATGTATTACAGCGAGTGGGATATGATGATAACAGTACCTTAATATATGTATTACAGCGAGTTAGACAAAGTAATTTACCAATACCTTATTTCATGTATTACAGCGAGTTAGACAAAGTAATTTACAGTACTTTAGTTTACGCGTGTTTCAAGTAAAAAAGCTTACATTATTGGCACTAATGTTATTTCATGTATTACAGCGAGTTAGACAAAGTAATTTACAGTACTTTAGTTTACGCGTGTTTCAAGTAAAAAAGCTTACATTATTGGACTAATGATGTGTAATTGTTTGAAACATAATAATTTCAGTTGAGAGACTTATACTTACTTAAAGACCCATCAAAAACGACATAGAACTTTTTTGTTGAACTTAGATAAATAATCAATTTGAATTTTCTGATTTTATCACACCAGTATACACCAAAAACCTATATATATCATCTCGACTCTTCCCTAAACCTACTCATTAGTACATGTGACGTAGCAGGGCCAAGTTTCCTAAGACCTCGCGTATTTCCTGAGCAGAATTGTACCAGCCCTCTATTGCCAAATAAGGTATTTCATGTTTACATATTCGTATACAGCTTCCTTGGGGAAGGGCCGAGACTGAAGTTTAATAATGATTAACAAAAACTTAATGTTCTTACAAAAAT
>NW_013835190.1:0-411 GCF_000517525.1 Limulus polyphemus
AGGGTCGCGGGTTCCAATCCTCGTCCCACCAAACATGCTCGCTCTTTCAGCAGTGAGGGAGTTATAACGTGTTGGTCAATCCCACTATTCGTTGGTAAAAGAGTTGGCGGTGGGTGGTAATGACCAGCTGCCTTCCCTCTAGTCTTACACTGATAAATTAGGGATGGCTAGCGCAGATAGGCCTCGTGTAGCTTTGCACGAAATTCAAAAAACAAACAAACCAAACACCTGATAATCTGAGTATTTACCACCAGTCTCTATATACTTATAACCTCAGGCTCTAAATACCCGATAAATTGGGTAGTTACTATAAGTACCTAAATATCTGATAGCTCAGACACTTGTTATTAGTCACTAAGTATCCAATAATTTGAACCTTTACTATCAATCTCCAAACACCAGATATCCTGT
>NW_013835191.1:0-410 GCF_000517525.1 Limulus polyphemus
GTGGCACTCCGCTCACTTCCTTCCATTTTTGGAAATGCTCCCTTATAAACACTTACTTCTATACATGACATGAATAACCAATCAGAAGCTCAGAATGTCCCTCTAGTGGTTTTCTAAGCCTTTCTAACATACCTAACATCATTTCTTTCTTTTAAATCAAGATTTCAATGAGGTAGGTTGTGTATTTAGTCTGCTCGAAATTTCATATTTTTTTTATACCAAAAATACAGCTTAGTTACTATGTTTGGTAAATTATAGTAGAATTCTATGGTATTGATGTAGTAATTTATTATTTTTTAGTTATTCAAAGTATATATAAACCTAAAAAAAAATTTTGTTTCATGTCCTCCACGTGCACAATTTTTAAAAGCTTAGCAACCTACGTCAAGCAGCAATCAAGTACAATAAGA
>NW_013835192.1:0-412 GCF_000517525.1 Limulus polyphemus
TTCTATTAAGGTGCTAAAGAGCATATCTGAGATGTACTGAGATGTATCTGTTAGTGTACTAGAGTACGTACTTGAGATGTATCAAGTATTCTACAAGATTTAGTTTAACTTGGAGAATGGAATCAATCCTACTAAGGCGAACTAACTTGTAACGCTAGACAGACAGACAGACCCCTTGAGTTTTATTTAATTTGCAGTGACTTAGGATGAGGAATGAAACATGTCCGCTTGTATAAAAATGTTGTATTGTTTCAACATGATTTTTCACTGTTTTTATGTTTTATACTCAGCAGTGATTGTGGTAAATATATATAAATATATATATGTATGTATGTTAGATTAACATGTAAAAACTCTGTTTATAAATACTTCACTTAAAATAGTTAGAAGTAAAGTATAAAAACAATTAAGT
>NW_013835193.1:0-412 GCF_000517525.1 Limulus polyphemus
ATTGTTTTCTCAATATTGGCAGCATCTTTTTCCTTTATCTGTATAAAGTCAATAAATGACTCTTTGACTTCTACTTTTCTTGTCTTAAAAATCAATGTCAACAAACCGAATCACTTGGGCCAATTGCTCACGCTGGGCTAAATCAGGCATGGAATCAAACAGAATACCACAGTATTTGTTTCTATGAATTGCTGACAAACAATAATTTCGCACATGTGAAGCCATGAGATTTATAAACTCATTTTGGATTTCAGGAGAAAGATAAGATGTTAACGTGTTAAAAACAAGCAAACTTGTTTTTAACACGCTCTAAATGCTCTCTCATTAATGGATAATACTTTGCTAATAACTGCAAAAGTGACAGGAAATTTCCAGGGTTTTCGTTTGAGGTTATATCCTCAGCATGACCACG
>NW_013835194.1:0-413 GCF_000517525.1 Limulus polyphemus
GTTTGCCAGGTCGTCACTTTCCGATCTGCAGTTTCCCATCTCCGGACAAGAATACCATCTTCAAGCTTCAACTGGTCCCATTGTGCCCAATAGCTCTTTGTCACAGGGCTTAGACTAGACACCTTCTCCCAAGCAGGGCGCAATACACTTGCTTTTAGGAAATCAATCATTGGCTTCAAATCTTGGTCTTTCTCCTGTTCTGCTTTGATACCTATATTTGGTTCCACTTCACCATCATCAACTCTTTCAGTCACCTTGACTTCAGCTTGATGGCACCTGGTTAGTTCAACCTCTCTTTTGCAGCAATGTCTGCAGTCATTCTTGCAGGGTTTTCGGCTCAGTCCATCAGCATTACCATGAGATTTTCCTTCTCTATATTCAATATTATAATTATACTGGTCTATTTTCAAATC
>NW_013835195.1:0-709 GCF_000517525.1 Limulus polyphemus
CCCCCCAACAAAGACACTTTCATGATATGTCATGGCCCCTAACAAAGACATTTCCATAAGGAGTTATAAATCCAACAAAGACATTTTCATGATGTGTTATAAACCCAACAAAAACATTTCCATGATGTGTTATGAACCCAACAAAGATGGAAATGTCTTTGTTGGGTTTATAACACATCATGGAAATGTTTTTGTTGGATTTATAACTCATTATGGACATGTCTTTGTTAGGGGCCATGACATATCATGAAAGTGTCTTTGTTGGGGGGCCATGACATATTATGGAAATTTCTTTGTTGGGTTCATAACACATTATGGAAATGTCTTTGTTGGGAGCCATGTTATATCATGAAAGTGTGTTTGTTGGGGGGCCATGACATATTATGGAAATGTCTTTGTTGGGTTTATAACACATCATGGAAATGTCTTTATTGGGTTCATAACACATCATGGAAATGTCTTTGTTGGGTTTATAACACATCATGGAAATGTCTTTATTGGGTTCATAACGCATCATGGAAATGTCTTTATTGGGTTCATAACACATCATGGAAATTTAATGTGTTATAAACCCAACAAAAACATTTCCATGATGTGTTATAAACCCAACAAAGACATTTCCATGATGTGTTATAAACCCAACAAAGACATTTCTATAATGTGTTATAAATCCAACAAAGACATTTCCATGATGTGTTATGAACCCAAT
>NW_013835196.1:0-751 GCF_000517525.1 Limulus polyphemus
ATGGTTAGATTTTAGGCTCATTTTTATAATTTGTCTGCATCTGAGAATACAGAGAAAAAAACAACAAATGTGTACTTTGTGTCTTTTACTATGAAACATACCACGAAACATATTTACTTATTCCTCTTCTAAACCTGACCCCCAGTGGCACAGTGGTATGTCTTCGGACTTACAACACTAGAAACCGGGTTTCGATACCTGTGGTGGGCAGAGCACAGATAGCCCATTGTGTAGCTTTGTGCTTAACTTCAAACAAACAAACATCTTCTAAACCCTGTAGAAAAGCTACCGTTTTTGGAAATATTTATCGTCAATAAGAAAACGAAAAACGGAAATATGTCTTGATGTATGGTTAGATTTTAGGCTCATTTTTATAATTTGTCTGTATCTGAGAATACAGAGAAAAAAAACAAATGTATATATATATATACATATTATTATTACTACATGCTACAGAAAAATATAGTATTTTGTTCTTAAATATTTCTTGAAGTATTATACTTAAAATTTAATCTATGTTCGCTTCGCTCACCAGTGGCACAGCGGTATGTCCGTGGACTTACAAATCTAAAAACGGGGTTTCGATACCCGTGGTGGGCGGAGTCCAGTTAGCCCAGTTGCTTAAACCACAAACAAATGTTTACTTTGTCTTTTTGTGGAGTTGTTTTTTCACATAATTGGCGCCTACTGCGATACGTATGATGTTTAACAGAGAAGAAATACTTAGATGTTTTCGACATAACATTGTTGT
>NW_013835197.1:0-412 GCF_000517525.1 Limulus polyphemus
GAAAAAAAATATAAGTGATCGTGTTTAGAGCCAGCTTTTTCAGCGTTCGGAAAAACAAGAATATCATGATATTTTAAGTTTATATTTTTTGACATTGCATTATTACTAACACCTGTACGTTAAAGTTGCTCACTGTTTATAGTGCTTGATTATCGTGTAACAATTTCGCGTTCGAATCCCAAGAGAGTTAGAATTTTATGTTCATCTCTTTTTATTTTTATATATTTGATATTTACAGCAAATTCTTTTCATATCATTATAGATAAAATCAGAGATTTGAAATTAACATTGGTTAACATTCGAATTAAAAGATGACATGTTTACAGTATCAAACCTTCTAAGCTTTACATTTCAATTGAACAAATTTAACACCATCTATGAATAAATTATAACTAAAATTTTGATAAAACTG
>NW_013835198.1:0-437 GCF_000517525.1 Limulus polyphemus
TCCTTCTTCTGTACTAATACAATGGGGCTGACCAGGGACTATCTGATTTCTCAACTATCCCTTCCTTAATTAGACCATCCATGACCTTCTGTATCTCTTGCCGCTTTGCTGGAGCTATTCTCCTTGGAGGGATCTTTATTGGATGGTGATTGCCTGTGTTTATTCTGTGCTCTACCAGGTTTTTGCAGCCAAGGTCATGATCTCCTTTCGAAAAGACGGCAGCATAATTTGCCAAAAGTTCTTTTACCTGAAGAGCCTGTGATGATGACAAATGGACTATTCTCTTTTTATAGAGGTCAGTCAAATATTCTGGAAGTGTATGTCCTTTCTTTGCAGTTGTATTCCTTGCTTTAACATTGACTGGCTCTACTTCCTGGCACACACCCAACAATGCCCCTTCCTTAAGTGTCTGCTCACATTTAGAGAAATTGGCCACT
>NW_013835199.1:0-412 GCF_000517525.1 Limulus polyphemus
AGAATTCTGAACAAAATCCAAAAGCAGTGTTTATAAACTGTGACAACCATAGTTTGAACTTAGAATTTATTCATGCTACAAGTCAGGAAACAACAGCTAGTACCTTTTTTTTTGGTATAATTGAAGCCATTTATAATTTCTTTGCTCATTCAACAACTCGATGGGACGAACTGCAGCAGGAGCTTAAGATCTCTGTCAAGCGTGAATCAGAAACACAGTGGAGTGCAAGAGAAAAGGCAGTAAAAGTTGTACATGAAAAACTGGATGAATTGCTAGGACTGTTATAGCAATTAAGTGAGAATGGCTACACGTCTGAAACAAAATATGGTGCTCATAATATTCTGCAACGCATGCTAACATTTGATTTTCTTGTACTTTTGCATTTTTGGAGAAATCTTTTATCATCTATCTA
>NW_013835200.1:0-412 GCF_000517525.1 Limulus polyphemus
CTAGCCAGGCTTTGAAACAGTGTAATTATTTTAACTGGTGCCTTGTATTTTAGTCTCGGGACCTAGCCAGGCTTTGTAACAGTACCATTATTTTATCTGGTACCTTGTACTCTAGTCTTTGGATGTAGCCAGACTTTGAAACAGTGTCGTTATTTTGTCTGGTGCCTTGTACTCTAGTCTTTAGATCTAGCCAGGCTTTGTAACAGTGCCATTGTTTTATCTGGTACCTTGTATTCTAGTCTTTGGATGTAGCCAGGCTTTGAAACAGTGTCGTTATTTTGTCTGGTACCTTGTATTTTAGTCTTTGGATGTAGCCAGGCTTTGAAACAGTGTCGTTATTTTTGTCTGGTACCTTGTACTCTAGTCTTTGGATGTAGCCAGGCTTTGAAACAGTGACGTTATTTTATCTGGT
>NW_013835201.1:0-412 GCF_000517525.1 Limulus polyphemus
CCAGTCACGCACTGCTTTCACTTTGTCAGGATCAGTTTGCACACCATGCTCACTTACAATGTGACCAAAGTAAGGCACCTCTTTCTGGAACAACTGGCATTTCTTGAGATGGGGTTTGAGGTTTGCTGCTTTCAAACGCTTGAATACTTCCTCTAGCCGGGACATTTCCTCGTCAAAAGTTGTTGCAAACACAATGACATCGTCCGGGTACACTAGGGCTATCCTCCATTGTAGGCCTTCCAATACTCTATCAGCCTCTCAAATGTTGCTGTAGCATTACTAAGCCCGAATGGCATCACTCGGTATTACCAAAGATCTTGGCCATAACTAAATGCTATCTTAGGTTTATCTGCGTCAGCCATTTTTACTTGATGGAAACCTGACTTTAAGTCCAGAGTTGAAAACCACCTGA
>NW_013835202.1:0-411 GCF_000517525.1 Limulus polyphemus
GCCTTCCACTGTCCGAAAATTGAGCGAATCTTGATTCGTCTGAGAACAATACGGTCTTCCAATAGTCCAGAGGCTTGGTAATCATATCACTTGCCCACTTCTTTCGTCTGACTATGTTGGCAGGTCTTAATAAGGGCTCCCGTCTAGCTGCTCTGCAACGATAAACCAAACTGTGGAGAATTCGTTGAACAGATTTCAGGCTCATCCCACCAACTTTGGCCACTTCTGCAGTCGTTAATCTGGGATCCATTTCGATGCTCCTCTTGACAGTCTTTTTTGTCCTCTCCGATGGACTAGGACGACCTGGACGCTGCTCAGTTGTTTCCTTGCCGTGTTTCCTGAACTTCACGATGATTCTGCAGACTGTCAAAAGCAGGATTCCCAAATTCTGCGAAATTTGCCGCTGACTTA
>NW_013835203.1:0-495 GCF_000517525.1 Limulus polyphemus
ATTTTCACGTTCTTCTTGTTTCTTTTCTTTTTCCTCCAACAGCTGGTGTAATCTCTCTTGTTTATTTTCTCTTTCTACTTGTTCCTTTTCTTTTTCCTCCAACAACTGCTGTAATATCTCTTCTTGTTTATTTTGCTGTTCGAGCTGCCACTGTTGCAGGTTTTCTTGCAACTGCTGTTGTCTGTCTTCTTGTTTCTTTTGATGTTCCTGTATTGCTGCCATCAAATCTGCTAAGCTGTAGTTTGATGTGCCACCTCTCGTTTCCATCTTCTTCTTCTTTTTTATTTTTATTTTCAGTCCCACTCTGTGACACCAATTTATTACGTCTCTGGTCGTTTGTTAATTACACGTAAAATTATTTCCGAAAAACTTCAGCGAAACAAGTCCTTTCTTAAACAAAACTACTTTATTCTTTTCTCAATACAACTTTGCAATACACTTAATTTCCACAGTCACTTTAACTTGAATACACGCTACAATTCACAATTATTTACA
>NW_013835204.1:0-396 GCF_000517525.1 Limulus polyphemus
CTTCTTATTGACAGGACACAGTATTGTTAAATCTTGTGTCTTCTAATTGACAGTAAACAGTGTTGATAAATCCTGTATCTTCTTATTGACAGGACACAGTATTTTTAAATCGTTAAATCTTGTGTCTTCTAATTGACAGTACACAGTGTTGATAAATCCTGTATCTTCTTATTGACAGGAAACAGTATTGTTAAATCTTGTGGCTTGTTATTGATAGTACACAGTATCATTAAATCTTATGACTTGTTATGATAGTACACAGTATCGTTAAATCTTGTGTCCTCTTATTGACAGTACACAGAATTGATAAATCCTTTATCTTCTTATTGACAGGATACAATATTGTTACATTATGTCTTCTTATTGACAGTATACAGTATTGATAAATCCTGTATC
>NW_013835205.1:0-262 GCF_000517525.1 Limulus polyphemus
CTTGTGTCTTCTTATTCACAGTACTCAGTATTGTTAAATCTTGTGTCTTCTTATTGAGAGTACACAGTATTGTTAAAAATATTGTGTACTGTCAATAAGAACACACAAGAGTTAAATCTTTTGTCTTCTTATTGACAGTACACAGTATCGTTAAATCTTGTGTCTTTTTATTGATAGTACACAGTGTTGTTAAATCTTGTGTGTTCTTATTGATAGTACCCAGTATTTATAAATCTTGTGTCTTCTTATTGACAGTACACAG
>NW_013835206.1:0-412 GCF_000517525.1 Limulus polyphemus
CTAGCGTGTTTCAGATCATCCATTATCAACTAACTAGTGTGTTTCAGGTCGTCCATTATCAATTAGCTAGTGTGTTTCAGGTCATCCATTATCAACAAACTAGTGTGTTTCAGGTTATCCATTATCAACTAGTTAGTGTGTTTCAGGTCATCCATATCAATTAGCTAGCGTGTTTCAGATCATCCATTATCAACTAACTAGTGTGTTTCAGGTCATCCATTATCAACTAGTTAGTGTGTTTCAGGTCATCCATTATCAACTAGTTAGTGTGTTTCAGGTCATCCATTATCAATTAGCTAGTGTGTTTCAGGTCATCCATTATCACTAGCAGTGTGTTTCAGGTCATCCATTATCAACTAGTTAGTGTGTTCCAGGTCATCCATTATCAACTAACTAGCGTGTTTCAGGTCGT
>NW_013835207.1:0-412 GCF_000517525.1 Limulus polyphemus
GGGGTAGCCCAAGAGTTGGCGGTGGGTGGTGATGATTACCGTATTTTTCGGTGTATAAGACGCACTTCTTTGCCCCAAAATTTGATGTCAAAATCTGCTTGCGTCCTATACACCGATGGTATGAATAATATATGTGTATATATATACGACATACACAAGCCATGTGTAAATATATTTAAATAGGCACGCATAGTTTAGTTCAATTGAATGTGTTATTTATAACAATATTAGTTTTTTTCTTTAAAAACATAACTATTTATAATGCTCCCTAAATAATAAAAAATAAATTACAGTGAAAGCAATGAAGATTTTTTTAGGTTTTGAACCAAACTAAATAACAGTAAACCTTTTTTTGATTTACGGTATTTTCTTGTTTGATGTTTTTAGCTCTTGTGTGTTTGGAATAATATAT
>NW_013835208.1:0-412 GCF_000517525.1 Limulus polyphemus
GAGAGTGCTTAACTTTTTTCCAGGTGTATAGATCCTGCTATCATTAGTATTACATCTGTTAGTGACTGCATGGAAGCAGTAACTGATTGTATAATTCAAGTAACTGTTCACTCTATTCCCCAAACCTCGACATGTTTCTCACAGTATCCTTATTCTTGGTGGTCTCCTGCCTGCCAGCAGGCATGGAAGACTCAGAAATGGGTCTGGGATACCTTTTGCAGATATCCCTCTCATTCCAATTGCATTGCTCTCCTTGGATTCAGTTCACCTCTGACATCTCTTCTACCACCAGTTTCAAAGTTATCTGGGACAAGATTTGGAAGGTCAATGGAAGTATGCTTCCCATCCTCTTTCCATCTTGCTCTCCAATGGTCAGGAAGTTGCTGATGCACAGAGCATCACTGATACTCTT
>NW_013835209.1:0-412 GCF_000517525.1 Limulus polyphemus
AAAAGACTCATACCCACTGCCACGAATTGATGATACTCTTGATGCCCTAAGTGGAGCCAAGTGGTTTTCAACTCTGGACTTAAAGTCGGGTTTCCACCAAATGAAAATGGCTGAAGCAGATAAACCTAAGACTGCATTTAGTTATGGCCAAGGTCTCTGGCGATACCGAGTGGTGCCATTCGGGCTTAGTAATACTCCAGCAACATTTGAGAGGCTGATGGAAAGGGTACTGGAGGGCCTACAATGGAGGACAACCCTAGTGTACCTGGATGATATCATTGTGTTTGCAACAATGTTTGATGAGGAAATGTCCCGGCTAGAGGGAGTATTCAAGCGTTTGAAAGCAGCAAACCTCAAACTCCATCCCAAGAAATGCCACTTGTTCCAGAAAGAGGTGCTTTACTTGGGTTAC
>NW_013835210.1:0-689 GCF_000517525.1 Limulus polyphemus
AAGAGATTTAACTATACTGTGTACTGTCAATAAGAAGACACAAGTTTTAACGATACTGTGTACTGTCAATAAGAAGACACAAGGTTTAACGATACTGTGTACTATCAATAAGAAGACACAAGATATTAACGATACTGTGTACTGTCAATAAGAAGACACAAGTTTAACGATACTGTGTATTGTCAATAAGAATACAAAAGATTTAACGATACTGTGTACTTTCAATAAGAATACACAAGATTTAACGATACTGTGTACTGTCAATAAAAAGACACAATATTTAACAATACTGTGTACTGTCAATAAGAAGATACAAGATTTAACAATACTGTGTATTGTCAATAAGAAGACACAAGATTTATAAATACCGTGTACTATCAATAAAAAGACACAAGATTTAACGATACTGTGTCTTCTTATTGACAGTAAATCTTGTGTTACACAGTATCGTTAAATCTTGTGTATTCTTATTGAAAGTACACAGTATTGTTCATTCTTGTGTCTTCTTATTGAAAGTACACAGTATCGTTAAATCTTGTGTCATCTTAATGACAGTACACAGTATCGTTTTGTTAAATCTTGTGTCTTCTTATGGACAGTACACAGTATAGTTAAATCTTGTGTCTTTTCTTATGGACAGTACATTCTTATTGAGAGTACACAGTATTGTTAAATCTTGTGTCGGACAC
>NW_013835211.1:0-412 GCF_000517525.1 Limulus polyphemus
AGAGTGAAAGTAGCTGGTCATCATCACCCCCACTGCCAACTCTTGGGCTACACTTTTACCAACGAGCAGTTGGTTGACCGTACTATTATAATGTCCCCACGGCTGAAAGGGCAAGCATGTTCAGTGATAAGTGATTAGATCCCACAACTCGCATATTGCGAGTTGAGCGTCCTAACCACCAGGTCATGTCAGGCCTACTTCTACCGTCTGAATTTAAGTTTAGAAATTGCAAACAAACCGGATATAATGTGCAATACAATAACAAAAAAAGTTATTAAACTTAAGTAGAAAGAACACTGTGATACATATGGACAAGAATCTTTTTCAAACGTAGCTAAACAAAAACAACAAAGTGTGTGTGTGTGTGTGTGTACCTTGATGGATCAGCTTCAAAAAAGATCTGCACTCTTCC
>NW_013835212.1:0-412 GCF_000517525.1 Limulus polyphemus
ATTGACGCAGCACAACTTCCCGTAACTTCCTCGGTATAACTGTTTGCCAAGTCGTCACTTTCTCATCTGTAGTTTCCCATCTCCGGAGAAGAATACCATCTTCAAGCCTCAACTGGTCCAATTGTGCCCAATAGTGCTTTATCATAGGGCTTAGACTAGACACCTTCTCCCAAGCAGGGTGCGAAACACTTGCTTTTACAAAATCAATTATTGGCTTCAAATATTGATCTTTCTCCTGCTCTGCTTTAATGTCTATATTTGGTTCCACTTCACCATCATCAACTCTTTCAGTCGGCTTGACTTCAGCTTGATGGCACCTAATTAGTTCAACCTCTCTTTTAACAGTTACCGGAACTTGGCCTTTGTTATTCCCAAACACCATTTTATCAAAATCAATTACAAACTTCCTTGG
>NW_013835213.1:0-412 GCF_000517525.1 Limulus polyphemus
GGAAACATCCTTGTGGAAGCATCCAGGCCAGTGGGTGTGAAGATTGGAAGGTCACTTGTGGAAGGTCACCAAGTAGTACCTATAACAGTGGCTAATTTCTCTAAATGTGAGATGACACTTAAGGAAGGGGCATTGCTGGGTGTGTGCCAGGAGGTAGAGCCAGTCAATGTTAATGGAAGAAATACAACCATAAAGAAAGGACATCCACTCCCAGAACATTTAACTGACCTCTATAAGAAGAGCATAGTCGATTTGTCATCATCACAGGATCTTAAAGTAGAGTTCTTTTGGTGAATTATGCAGACGTCTATTCAAAAAGAGATCATGACCTCGGCTGCACAGACCTTGTAGAGCACAGAATAAACACAGGCAATCACCTTCCAATAAAGATCCCCCCAAGGAAAATAGCCCC
>NW_013835214.1:0-408 GCF_000517525.1 Limulus polyphemus
CACATGTAATGTTCACTGTAAACTATATTATCATTACAAGTTTTTGCAGTGTCTGAAACACATGTAATGTTCACTAGTAAACTATATTATCATAACAAGTTTTTGCAGTGCCTGAAACATATGTAATGTTCACTAGTAAACTATATTATCATTACAAGTTGTTTGTCAGTGTCTGGATCACATGTAATGTTCACTAGTAAACTATATTATCATTACAAGTTGTTTGCGGTGTCTGGATCACATGTAATGTTCACCAGTAAACTATATTATCATTACAAGTTGTTTGCTGTATCTGGATCACATGTAATGTTCACTAGTAAACTATATTATCATTACAAGTTGTTTGCTGTATCTGGATCACATGTAATGTTCACTAGCAAACTATATTATCATTACAAGTTGTTTGCT
>NW_013835215.1:0-410 GCF_000517525.1 Limulus polyphemus
CACAAGATTAACGATACTGTGTACTGTCAATAAGAAGACACATATTCAACGATAATGTGTACTGTCAGTAAGAAAACACAAAATTTAACAATAATGTGTCCTGTCAATAAGAAGACACAAGATTTAACGATACTGTGTACTGTCAATAAGAAGACACAAGATTTAACGATACTGTGTACTGTCAATAAGAAGGCACAATATTTTACAATACTGTGTACTGTCAATAAGAAGACACAAGATTTTACGATACTGTGTACTGTCAATAAGAAGGCACAAGATTTAACGATACTGTGTACTGTCAATAAGAAGGCCCAAGATTTAACAATAATGTGTCCTGTCAATAAGAAGACACAAGATATTACGATACTGTGTACTGTCAATAAGAAGACACAAGATTTAACGATACTGTG
>NW_013835216.1:0-411 GCF_000517525.1 Limulus polyphemus
CTAATACACTGGTAGTAATATATAATACAATGGTAGTAATATCTAATACACTGGCAGTAATATCTAATAGGCTTGTTGTAATATCTAATACATCGGTAGTAATATCTAATACACTAGCATTAATATCTAATACACTGGTAGTAATATCTAATAGGCTTGTAGTAATATCTAATAGGCTTGTAGTAATATCTAATAGACTTGTAGTAATATCTAATAGGCTTGCAGTAATATCTAATACACTGGTAGTAATATCTAATAGTCTTGTAAAAATATCTAATATATTTGTAGTAATATCTAATACACTGGCAGTAATATCTAACATGCTTGCAGTAATATCTAATACACTGGTAGTAATATCTAATACACTGGCAGTAATATCTAATAGGCTTGTAGTAATATCTAATACACTGG
>NW_013835217.1:0-614 GCF_000517525.1 Limulus polyphemus
TCGATCGGCAGCTGAGACTGGTAACTTACAATATATAAGTTTATATCGATTGGCAGCTGAGACTGGTAACTTATAATAAATAAGTTTATATAGATTGGCAGCTGAGACTGGTAACTTATAATAAATAAGTTTATATCGATTAACAGCTGAGAGTGATAACTTATAATAACTAAGTTTATATAGATCGGCAGCTGAGACTGGTAACTTATAATAAATAAGTTTATATCGATTGGCAGCTGAGAGTGGTAACTTATAATAAATAAGATTATATAGATCGGCAGCTGAGACTGGTAACTTATAACAAATAAGTTTATATCGATCGGCAGCTGAGACTGGTAACTTATAATAAATAAGTTTATATCGATCGGCAGCTGAGACTGGTAACTTATAATAAATAAGTTTATATAGATCGGCAGCTGAGACTGGTAACTTATAATAAATAAGTTTATATCGATTGGCAGCTGAGACTGGTAACTTATAATAAATAAGTTTATATCGATTGACAGCTGAGACTGGTAACTTATAATAAATAAGTTTATATAGATCGGCAGCTGAGATTGGTAACTTATAATAAATAAGTTTATATAGATCGGCAGCTGAGACTGGTAACTTAT
>NW_013835218.1:0-408 GCF_000517525.1 Limulus polyphemus
TTCAAAGAGGTCTCGTTCTGTAAAATAAGATACATTTTTATCTCTTCAAAGAGGTCTTGTTCTGTAAAATAAGATACATTTGTATTTCTTCAAAGAAGTCTTGTTCTGTAAAACAATACACATTTGTATCTCTTCAAAGAGGTCTTGTTCTGTAAAATAAGGCACATTTTTATCTCTTCAAAGAGGTCTTGTTCTGTAAAATAAGATACATCTTTATCTCTTCAAATAGGTCTTGTTCTGTGAAATAAGTCACATTTGTATCTCTTCAAAGAGGTCTTGTTCTGTAAAATAAGACACATTTTTATCTCTTCAAAGAGGTCTCGTTCTGTAAAATGAAACATTTTTATCTCTTCAAAGAAGTCTTGTTCTGTAAAATAAGACACATTTGTATCTCTTCAAAGAGGTCTT
>NW_013835219.1:0-412 GCF_000517525.1 Limulus polyphemus
TTACCAGAATGATTGTGGATTCAGTCCTCTCCACGTCATTATCAGAATGATTGTGGATTCAGTCCTCTCCACGTCATTACCAGAATGATTGTGGATTCAGTCCTCTCCCAATCATTACCAGAATGATTGTGGATTCAGTCCTGTAACTCTTGAGGGCTGATTAACTTTGAATTCTCATGTCACTTTCTTCCTGTCTTGTTTGTTGTAACTTTAAATGTTATAACGTGTACCAGTTAGTAACTGTTTGGATCTGGAGTTATCATGTCACTTCCTTCCTGTCTTGTTTGTTGTAACTTTAAATGTTATAACGTGTACCAGTTGGTAACTGTTTGGATCTGGAGTTATCATGCCACTTCCTTCCTGTCTTGTTTGTTGTAACTTTAAATGTTATAACGTGTACCACTTGGTAACT
>NW_013835220.1:0-411 GCF_000517525.1 Limulus polyphemus
TTGAAGTTATTTACTATAACCCAAAATTAGAGGAAATTAAACGATTGAATAAACAACGACGAGCACTTTAGATTATTTCAAGATATGGTAATTCATATATATTTGTAAATTTTAAATGATTTGATTAACTTGTTGTTAAGCGCAAAGCTACACACTTAGCTACCTTTAACACTGTTAACCTGCAGACGTACTCCTGAGACAATGGGGAGCAATTTTAAATGAAGATTTTGGTGAAAAGTTATTATACTCTAAAATGTACTACGGCCCGGCATGGGCAGGTGGTTAGGGCACTCGACTCGTAATCTGAGGGTCGCGGGTTCGAATCCCCGTCACACCAAACATGCCAACCTCCGCCTTTGCCTGGTCCCAAGTCCAGGATGAGACTCCACCGCGTAAAAACCAACCTGCTAC
>NW_013835221.1:0-785 GCF_000517525.1 Limulus polyphemus
CAATACTGTACTGTCAATAAAGAAGACACAAGATTTAACGATACTGTGTACTGTCAATAAGAAGACGCAAGATTTAACGATATTGTGTACTGTCAATAAGAAGACACAAGATTTAACGTTACTGTGAAATGTCAATTAGAAGACACAAGATTTAACGATACTGTGTACTGTCAATAAGAAGACACAAGATTTAACGATACTGTGTACTTTCAATAAGAAGTCACAAGATTTAACAATACTGTGTACCGTCAATAAGAAGACACAAGATTTAACAATACTGTGTACTGTCAATAAGAAGACACAAGATTTAACAATACTGTGTACTCTCAATCAGAAGACATAAGATTTAACAATACTGTGTACTGTCAATAAGAAGACACAAGATTTAACGATACTGTGTACTCTCTATAAAAAGACACAAGATTTAACGATACTGTGTACTGTCATTAAGAAGACACAAGATTTAACTATGCTGTGTAATGTCAACACAGTATCGTTAAATCTTGTGTCTTCTAATAATGTCAATTAGAAAACACAAGATTTAACGATACTGTGTACTGTCAATAAGAAGACACAAGATTTAACGATACTGTGTACTTTCAATAAGAAGTCACAAGATTTAACAATACTGTGTAAAGATTTAACGATACTGTGTACTTTCAATAAGAAGACATAAGATTTAACGATACTGTGTACTGTCAATAAGAAGACACAAGATTTAACGATACTGTGTACTGTCAATAAGAAGACACAACGATTTTAACGATACTGTGTAATGTCAATTA
>NW_013835222.1:0-412 GCF_000517525.1 Limulus polyphemus
TATCGTGTAGCTTTGTGCTTAATTCCAAACGAACAAACAAAAATCATATCAGCCTTATGGTGGCTGTTAGAGTAGAAACTTCGGCTGAGTTTATGTATTATTCCAATAATGGCGACAAGCTTTTTCATTGCATTCTTCCGTAGAGTACTAGCACGCACTCTGATATATACGAGGCCTGTGAGAAAAGTATCCGACCTTTGGCCGGGGAATAAAAAACTGGCATACCTGGAGCGTTGGAAACCTAATCACCCTCAAAGTAGTCTCCTTGGGACTCCACACACTTGTCCCAGCGGTGCCGCCATTGTTGGAAGCATTCCGAGAAAGCCTCTTTCGAAATGGAGTTTAGCTCGGCTGTCGTTGCAGCCATAATGTCCTCTCTTGTCTGAAATCGCGTTCCTTTCAATGACCTCTT
>NW_013835223.1:0-412 GCF_000517525.1 Limulus polyphemus
TGAGTTAAATTGTAATTTAGATTTAGTAGTTAAATAAATGCCGATATGTATCCAATTATTAATATTTGCCAACAAGATTGACAGACACAGTTTCAGGCACTCGATTCACAATCTGAGGGTCGTGGGTTCAAATCCCTGTTCCACCAAACATGCTCGCCCTTTCAGCAGTGGGGGGCGTTATAATGTGACGGTCAATCCCTCTATTTGTTGGTAAAAGATTAACCCAAAAATTGGCAGTGGGTGGTGATGACTAGCTGCCTTCCCTCTAGTCTTACACTCTAAATTAGGGACGGCTAGCGCAGATAGCCCTCGTGTAGCTTTGCGCGAAATTGAAAAGCAAGCAAACGAGACACAGTTTCTTTTTTTTTCTATAAAAATATTTTTTAATATACAAGCAACAATTAAAATTGTT
>NW_013835224.1:0-411 GCF_000517525.1 Limulus polyphemus
CTGGCTTTCTAACTATGCGACAAGAGCTGTTATAAATTCATCCAAACTAGTCGTTAACTTTCCGAAGGGAACGATGTTGCTACTCAGAGTAAAAATTGATGGTTATCTGTTCGAAACACAATGTTATACGCCATTTGATAGATGAAAACCTTGACTTTCTATTGGTAATAAATAATATATAATGAAACTTAAGAGAGAACTATCAACCAGTTGTGAAAGAGAGGATGTGACAGGTGGGTGTGGCAGGACAGGTCCGATTTTCTCTTTAATAGCTCTGTAACAAAACAAAATTGAAGGCCATAAAATATATGGTCTGTTTGAGCAATAAAGATTTTATTGAGAGCATTTTACGTTTAATTTCGTACATTTTCGAGGGGTGATCTATAAAATAGGATGATGACATGCTAAGAC
>NW_013835225.1:0-412 GCF_000517525.1 Limulus polyphemus
GTAACTATAGTTACACCTAGTTGTTCATGGAGTAGTTGTACCAAGTAAGGCGAAAGATGAGTATGTTGGTTATAAACTCGCTAACTATTGTTACACCTAGATATTTATGGAATAGTTGTACCAAGTAAGGATAAAATGAGTATGGTGGTTATAAATTCTGTAACTAGAGTTACAACTAAGTGTTCATGGAGTTGTTGTACCAAGTAAGGCTAAAGATGAATATGGTAGTTATAAATTATGTAACTAGAGTTACATCTAAGTGTTCATGGAGTAGTTTTACCAAGTAAGGCTAAATATGAGTATGGTGGTTATAAATTCTGTAACTAGAGTTACACCTAAGTGTTCATGGAGTAGTTGTACCTAGTAAGGCTAAAGATGAGTATGGGGTTACACATTCAGTAACTAGAGTTAC
>NW_013835226.1:0-412 GCF_000517525.1 Limulus polyphemus
CTCTGAACAGGTTGACTTTTTCTTGATTTGTTGGAACGCAGTTGTTATTGTAGTTAATAGTGTGGTGGATTTTGGACGAAGAGTGTTTGCAAGTGGTCTTGAATTTGCGTCAGAATAGGAAATAGTTTTATATATTATTATCAATTGACTGACAGAATTGTTGCCAGTTCTCATGTTGTTGTTCTTTGATAAGTTTTTATTTCAGTGTTTGTCCTGTTAACGTCAGGCTTAAGGTTTAGGTCTCGTGTTTGTATAAATAGTCGGCGCAAGCGTCTTTTTAGAATTAGTGTGTGTATTTGTGGTTTTAGATTCCAATGATTGATGTCTGTTATTTTTTTGTGCTTGGGTTCCGTGTTTTGTAGCGCTTGGGTTATGTATGGCACTTGAAACATCTGCTGCATGCTAATTTATC
>NW_013835227.1:0-1016 GCF_000517525.1 Limulus polyphemus
CTCATAGGGTAGTAAAGGACAGACAGAAAGTATACTTGGCTGACATTGACGATGAATGCATATTAGGATTGGACTATCTACTACCAAGGAAGTTTGTAAATGATTTTGATAAAATGACGTTTAGGAATAGCAAAGGCCAAGTTCCGGTAACTGTTAAAAGAGAGGTTGAGCTGATTGGGTGCCATCGGGCTGAAGTCAAGCCGACTGAAAAAGTTGATGATGACGAAGTGGAACCAAATATAGACATAAAAGCAGAACAGGAGAAAGACCAAGATTTGAAGCCAATGATTGATTTCCTAAAAGCAAATGTTTTGCGCCCTGCTTGGGAGAAGGTGTCTAGTCTAAGCCCCGTGACAAAGCACTATTCGGCGCAATGGGAGCAGTTGAAGCTTGAAAATGGTATTCTTGTCCCCTCTTATCATAAGATAACTTCATCGAATCAGCAGACGTTTTCAAGTTTGAACGCACTTGATGGTGAATATCATCCATTCTTTCCAATAACACCTTCACAAACTCTGACACATTCTCAGGTAACTCTTCATAAGGTGGGCGTCCTTTATGCTTGGGTCTCCTTTTAGCACTACATGTACTGCATGTGCTGCACCATTTTTCTACATCTTGCCTCATACCTATCCAGTAAAATCTTTGTCGTAGGTGACTCAATGTCTTATTAATTCCGAAATGTCCTCCTGTTAAATTATCATGGGATTGACGCAGCACAACTTCCCGTAACTTCCTCGGTATAACTGTTTGCCAAGTCGTCACTTTCCCATCTGTAGTTTCCCATCTCCTCTACTGAAGTCAGCTTTGAACCAGGAGACAAGGTGTGGTTGTATAATCCCAGGAAGACCAAAGGGAAGTCTCCTAAGTTGTCTTCTCCATGGGAAGACCCATATGACATAGTGGATCATCTCTCAGATGTGACTTTCCGGATAAAATGTGGTCGGCGAGGTAAGCCAAAGGTGGTGCATGTCAACAGGTTTTGGCGTTATCACGGTCCAGGACATTTCAGTTGG
>NW_013835228.1:0-410 GCF_000517525.1 Limulus polyphemus
GTTGCTTGTATTACCTTACAATTCATCCAGGTGGGATAGTATCTATTGTTACCTTACAATTCATTCAGCTTGGGTAATAGCTAGTGTTACATTACAATTCATTCAGGTTAGGGAGTAACTAGTATTACCTTACAATTTATTCAGCTTGGATAATAGCTAGTGTTACATTACAATTCATTCAGCTTGGATAGTAGCTTGTATTACCTTACAATTCATTCAGCTTGAATAGTAGCTAGTGTTACCTTACAATTCATCCAGATGGGATAGTAGCTAGTATTACCTTACAATTCATTCTGCTTGGATGGTAGCTAGTTTTTCCTTACAAGTCATTCAGCTTGGATAGTAGCTAGTGTTACTTGCAATTAATTCAGCTTGGATAATAGCTAGTATTACCTTACAATTCATCCAGA
>NW_013835229.1:0-451 GCF_000517525.1 Limulus polyphemus
ACGTCATGATCTGTTAGGTGTGGGTGATTTGGGTTGAATAATCTTATATTTAAAGCCCTACTTTTGTTTATTATACCTGAAGGAAAAAAAAGAAAAATCGAAACTCGCCTATTTTTTTATAGCATTATGGAATAAGTATTGGGAATTTCGATGAAAGGATGTCCATTCTGAATAGTACACATCAAGGGCATCTTTGTATTGAAATATGAAGAAAAATAAATTTTTTCAAAATTTGAGCTAAACATGAAGGCTATAGCCTTGGTATTTTCGGCGAAAATGTCAATTTTTGGAAACTTGAAAAACAGTGCTTTCTTGAAGCGCAATTAATAGAAGATTAACGGCTAGTGCTTATTTCGGCAGAAAATTCAAAATTGAGACAATATAACATTAACGAAAAAGTATTATGTCGCGTTAAAAGCTAAATATAATAGAACTTTCGCTCATTAATCCA
>NW_013835230.1:0-1108 GCF_000517525.1 Limulus polyphemus
ATCCACTAAACGTATCTAACACACCACAATACTCATCCTCACGTTTAGAGGATGAGTAATGTGGTGTGTTAGACACGTTTAGCGTGTCTAAAAACCACAATACCCATCCTCTAAAATTGTCTAACACACCACAATACTCATCCTCTAAACGTGTCTAACACACCACAATACTCATCCTCTAAACGTGTCTAACACACCACAATACTTATCCTCTAAACGTGTCTAACACACCACAATATTCATCCTCTAAACGTGTCTAACACACCACAATACTCATCCTCTAAACGTGTCTAAATCACCACAATACTCATCTTCTAAACGTGTCTAACACACCACAATACTCATCCTCTAAACGTGTCTAACATACCACAATACTCATCCTCTAAACGTGTCTAAAACACTACAATACTCATTCTCTAAATGTATTTAACCTACCACAATGCTCATCCTCTAAATGTGGCTAACACCACAATACTTATATTTGTTAGACACATTTAGTGGATGAGTATTGTTGTGTGTTAGATATGTTTAGAGGATGAGTATTGTGGTGTGTTAGACACGTTTAGAGGATGAGTATTGTGGTGTGTTAGACACGTTTAGAGGATGAGTATTGTGGTGTGTTGGATACGTTTAGTGGATGAATATTGTTGTGTGTTAGACACGTTTAGAGGATGAGTATTATGGTGTGTTAGACACTTGTAGAGGATGAGTATTTTTGTGCCGAGTATTGTGGTGTGTTAGACACGTTTAGAGGATGAGTATTGTTTGTTAGCCACGTTTAAAGGATTAGTATTGTGGTGTGTTAGACACTCTTAGAGGATGAGTATTAGGGTGTGTTAGACACGTTTAGAGGATGAGTATTGTGGTGTGTTAGACACGTTTAGAGGATGAGTATTGTGGTGTGTTAGACACGTTTAGAGGATGAGTATTATACTCATCCTCTAAACGTGTCTAACACACCACAATACTCATCCTCTAAACGTGTCTAACACACAACAATACTCATCCTCTAAATATATTTAACCTACCACAATGCTCATCCTCTAAACGTGTCTAACATACCACAATACTCATCCTCTAAACGTGTCTAACACACCACAATACTCAT
>NW_013835231.1:0-412 GCF_000517525.1 Limulus polyphemus
AAGTAAACTGGATTTATGATAACTTGAACAAATGTGTTTATCTCACGAAAATGTACAGTAACAACCTGAATAACCAGATAATTGTGTCGTGTACGGTAATAACCAGATAACTGTCATGTACATTAATAACCAGATAATTGTGTACACTAAATGTAAAATTAGGGACCAGTCTTCTTTTCAAAATGTGTTGAAGATGAAATCTGGAAATTTAAAACATTGGTTTGAATGAATTCTAAAACATGAGATGTCTGTAGGTTAAAATAGATAACAATTAACAGAACTGTCAGATCTTGTTTAATTACAGTATGTTACATTAGGTAACATTACCTCTAACGATCAGAGCAGCTGTAAAACTGTCAGATCTTGTTTAATTACAGTATGTTACATTAGATAACATTACCTCTAACGATAA
>NW_013835232.1:0-412 GCF_000517525.1 Limulus polyphemus
GAAGACACAATATTCAACGATAATGTGTACTGTCAGTAAGAAAACACAAGATTTAACAATAATGTGTCCTGTCAATAAGAAGACACAAGATTTAACGATACTGTGTACTGTCAATAAGAAGACACAATATTCAACGATAATGTGTACTATCAATAAGAAACACAAGTATTTAACAAAATGTATCCTGTCAATAAGAAGACACAAGATTTTACGATACTGTGTACTGTCAATAAGAAGACACAAGATTTAAAAATACTGTTTACTCTCAATAAGAAGACTCAAGATTTAACAATACTGTGTACTGTCAATAAGAAGACACAAGATTTAACGATACTGTGTACTGCCAATAAGAAGACACAAGATTTGACGATACTTTGTACTGTCAATAAGAAGACACAAGATTTAACGATAC
>NW_013835233.1:0-546 GCF_000517525.1 Limulus polyphemus
CAATTATATATACAGCTTTATAACTTCCTGACAGCTGTTTAATTGTTGTAAATATTATAATAAATTAGAGAAACTTGGATTTACAATTATATATACAGCTTTATAACTTCCTGACAGCTGTTTAATTGTTGTAAATATTATAATAAATTAGAGAAACTTGGATTTAGAATTATATATACAGCTTTATAACTTCCTGACAGCCGTTTAATTGTTGTAAATATTATAATAAATTTGGATTTACAACTATATATATAAAGCTTTATAACTTCCCGACAGTCGTTTAATTGTTGTAAATATTATAATAAATTAGAGAAACTTGGATTTAGAATTATATATATAAACAGCTTTATAACTTCCTGACAGCCGTTTAATTGTTGTAAATATTATAATAAATTAGAGAAACTTGGATTTAGAATTACATAAACAGCTTTATAACTTCCTGACAGCCGTTTAATTGTTGTAAATATTATAATAAATTAGAGAAACTTGGATTTAGAATTACATAAACAGCTTTATAACTTCCTGACAGTCATTTAATTGTTGTAA
>NW_013835234.1:0-775 GCF_000517525.1 Limulus polyphemus
ATGTGATCTAGTAGCCAACATCTAGCAGTCTTTATCTGGTAGGCCCGGCATGGCCAGGTGGATAAGGCGCTCGACTCGCAATCTGCGGGTCGCGGGTTCGAATCCCTGTCCCACCAAACATGCTCGCCCTTTCAGCCGTGGGGGCGTTATAATGTGACGGTCAATCCCACTATTCGTTGGTAAAAGAGTAGCCCAAGAGTTGGCGATGACTAGCTGCCTTCCCTCTAGTCTTACACTGCTAAATTAGGGACGGCTAGCGCAGATAGCCCTGGTGTAGCTTTGCGCGAAATTAAAAAAAAACAAAAACAAAACAAACTTTATCTGGTTGTATGGATATTTTGTCATCTATGGTCCACGCGTAGAAGTTTTCTTTATTTTTTTGCAGATCGTTTAACGCTGCCATTGACGTGTATGAGATACTTGTAATAATTATGCTGTTATCATAAGTGTATAGTGTCACTCCGGGACCTTCCAGTGCGTTGACCTGGTCAGTTGTATGTACGTTGAAGAGGAAAATACTCAACTGAGATTCTTTTGGTATGCCAGAGTTGATTAAAAAAAAATCAGATCTCTTATTTGCAACATGTCAACTGCAAGCTCACGGAGTTCAGCATAGCCAATATCCATCATATAAATATGGATTGCAAGTTTATATTTTCTTTTTCACATTTTGTTTACGATACGCATGACATATAGTCAATAATCAAATTAATAAAATGATTCTATGCGTATTATGCAAGATTACAGAATGTTAGCTTAAAAATGAAATTATATT
>NW_013835235.1:0-751 GCF_000517525.1 Limulus polyphemus
ATTTTCTGAAAAGACATGATCAGTTTGTAAATATAAAAGTTATAAATATATAAGGAGCTTCTGCCCAAACATTTTTGGTGACATATGCCTGAAAAATTGTTTGGGCAAGAATTTTGGTTGCTTGCAATGAAAAGTGAAAACATCAAGAGGTTTACTTTGTGTTTGTAATGGAGAACACAGAAATAATAGAATTTAAATAAATTTATATTTAACTTAAGTCTTGGATCTTGCATCTAAAGTTGACATCGTGCTGAGGGTGTAAAATTATGTAAATTGTAGATGATGTAGGTATACAAACCAATACATGATTTTAACTGATGGTGGTGGTCAAAACATGTGGTCTTTTAAAGATGTATCCTAAGTAACTTATTGTTCAGTAATTCAATGTTGTTTGTTTATAATATACTATAATAGAATTTGCATACTCAGTGATAAACTACAGAATGTTATAGAATGTATTTAATATTGGTTACTGGAAGCAAGGAGCATTCTGAGTTTAATCTGATATTGTGTTTGCATTTAATATATAACATAATATTTTGGGACAACATGGAACCTATTGGTCCATCTCGGCTGTTCCATCCTCAAAACTAAATGAAAATGATTAAAAAATATAAAGAAATTTAAACCCAGCCCTTTTCATTCATATACTTATCAAGCTTTTTCTTAAACTCACTTAAGTTTACTGCTTCTACAACATCTGAACACAACCCATTCCAAAGGCTAACCACCCTGTTAGAAAAATGAAACT
>NW_013835236.1:0-413 GCF_000517525.1 Limulus polyphemus
CTTTTCTTTTTCCTCCAACCACTGCTGTAATTTCTCTTCTCGTTCTTCTTGTTTCTTTTCTCGTTTTTCTAGTTTCTGTTGCTGTTCTTGTATTGCTGCCATCAAATCTGCTAAGCTGTAGTTTGATTTTCCGCCTCTCGTTTCCATTTTTTTATATATTTCACTTCTGACACCAATTTGTTACTTCTCCGTTCGTTAGTTAATTTTCCGTAAATTCGTTCCTGCGAAACTTTAGCGACATAAGTCCTTTCTTAAATAAAACTGGTTTATTCTTTCTGAATACAAATTTGTAGTACACTTAATTTCCACAGTCACGCTATAACAAACGCTATAATTCACAACGAACGTCTCACGTGCTCGACTCAACTGTCCGTATCTATCTTTGTCTGCAGTTCAATTACACATTGTTGCCG
>NW_013835237.1:0-616 GCF_000517525.1 Limulus polyphemus
GTGAAAGTTTGGTTTTATAACAGTTTATATGTTCTAAGTTGTGTGATTAGATAGACTCTTTATTAATGGGTATGAAAGTTTGGTTTTATAACAGTTTAGATGTTCTATCTAAGTTCTGTGATTAGATAGACTCTTTATTGATGGGTATGAAAGTTTGGTTTTATAACAATTTAGATGTTCTATCTAAGTTGTGTGATTAGATAGACTCTTTGTTGGTTGGTATGAAAGTTTGGTTTTATAACAGTTTAGATGTTCTATCTAAGTTGTGTGATTAGATAGACTCTTTATTGATGGGTATGAAAGTTTGGTTTTATAACAGTTTAGATGTTCTATCTAAGTTGTGGGATGAGATAGACTCTTTATTGATGGGTATGAAAGTTTGGTTTTATAACAGTTTAGATGTTCTATCTACGTTGTGTGATTAGATAGACTCTTTGTTGATTGGTATGAAAGTTTGGTTTTATAACAGTTTAGATGTTCTATCTAAGTTGTGGGATTAGATAGACTCTTTATTGATGGGTGTGAAAGTTTGGTTTTATAACAGTTTAGATGTTCTATCTAAGTTGTGTGATTAGATAGACTCTTTATTGTTGGGTATGAAAAGTTTGGTTTTATG
>NW_013835238.1:0-412 GCF_000517525.1 Limulus polyphemus
GAGTGATGTTAAATATTGGATTAGTAGAGTGATGATAGATGTTGGATTAGTAGAGTGATGATAGATGTTAGATTAGTATACTGATGTTAAATATTGGATTAGTAGACTGATGTTAAATGTTGGATTAGTAGATGAACCGTAAGTGTTGGATTAGTAGATTGATGGTAGGTGTTGGATTAGTAGACTGATGTTAAATGTTGGATTAGCAGATTGACGGTAAAAGTTGGATTAGTAGACTGATGGTAAATGCTGGATTAGCAGATTGACGGTAAAAGTTGGATTAGTAGACTGATGGTAAATGCTGGATTAGTAGACTGGCGGCATAAACCTTTATGTTTTTAGAATAAGTTAGAGAAATTTTATGGAATGTGACATAATTCTACGTTTCCACTTTGTTTCAGGTGAAAAGCCG
>NW_013835239.1:0-411 GCF_000517525.1 Limulus polyphemus
CTTCCCTTTGGTCTTCCTAGGATTATACAACCACACCGTGTCTCCTGGTACAAAGCTGACTTGCGAAGATTTCTTATCATAAGATAACTTCATCGAATCAGCAGACGTTTTCAAGTTTGTACGCATTTGATGGTGAATATCATCCATCCTTTCCGATAACACTTTCACAAACTCTGACACATTCTCAGGCAACTCTTCATAAGGTGGGCGTCCTGTTAACAGATCCACTGGCAACCGAAGTTCCCGACCAAACATCAACTTTGCTGGAGTGTATCCAGTGGTTTCATGCTCTGCCGTCCTATACGCCATCAATAGTGGAGGTAGTAAGACATCCCAGTCATCTTGGTGACTATTACAAAACTTTGCCAATTCCTGTCCCAGTGTCCAGTTGTACTTTTCTACCATCCCATC
>NW_013835240.1:0-412 GCF_000517525.1 Limulus polyphemus
AACTGTATGGGACAAGATTCGGAAAGTCACTGGGAGGTATGCTTCCCATCCCCCTTTCCATCTTGCTCTCCAATGTCCAGGAAGTTGCTGATGTCCAGAATATTGCTGATGCTCTCGGTCACAGCTTTTCTCGTGCTTCTAGCACTTCTGTTTCTTCCCCTGCCTTCTTGGCCATCAAGTCTCGGGCAGAGTGATTGCCTCTATCCTTTTGGACTGATCGTCTCTATGATTATAATCGCCTCTTTATAGTGGTGGAACTCAAACTTGCTCTTCATCGGCATGGTAGTACATCGGTCGGACCTGATGATGTTCATTATGAGATGTTGTGCTATCTCTCTCCTGCCTCTCTTGCTATTCTTCTGGTTATTTTTAACTCGATCTGGCAGGAGCATATTTTTCCAGATGTTTGGCG
>NW_013835241.1:0-412 GCF_000517525.1 Limulus polyphemus
ACAGTACACAGTTTTGTTAAATGTTTTATCTTCTTATTGAAAGTACACAGTATCGTTAAATATTGTGTCTTCTTATTGACAGTACACAGTATCGTTAAATCTTGTGTCTTCTTATTGACAGTACACAGTATCGTTAAATCTTGTGTCTTCTTATTGACAGTACACAGTTTTGTTAAATGTTTTATCTTCTTATTGAAAGTACACAGTATCGTTAAATATTGTGTCTTCTTATTGACAGTACACAGTATCGTTAAATCTTGTGTCTTCTTATTGACAGTACACAGTATCGTTAAATCTTGTGTCTTCTTATTGACAGTACACAGTATCGTTAAATCTTGTGTTATTTTTATTGATAGTACACAGTATTGTTAAATCGTGTGTCTTTCTTATTGACAGTAAACTAGTTTTAGTT
>NW_013835242.1:0-407 GCF_000517525.1 Limulus polyphemus
ACCCGGCATGGCCAGGTGGTTATGGCACTCGACTCGCAATCTGAGGGTCGCGGGATCGAATCCTAGTCACACCAAACATTCTCGCCCTTTCAGCCGTGGGGGCGTTATAAAGTGACGGTCAATCCCATTATTCGTTGGTAAAAGAGTAGCCAAAGAGTTGGCGGTGGGTGGTGATGACTAGCTGCCTTCCCTCTAGTCTTACACTGAAAAATTGCCATTAAGAGCTTTATTTTTAGATATAGCTCGTTGTTATTTTATCCCCTGTTACGTATTACAATTTAACCAGAACAAGCCTTCAATTTATTATGTAACGTATTTATATACGATATATATATATATATAATTTCTAATAGCCTGAAACTGGGTTAAATGATGATTTAGATTTAGAAATTTACTAAATGTTAATA
>NW_013835243.1:0-412 GCF_000517525.1 Limulus polyphemus
GCAGAGAATGGATGTTGGATCTTCAACAGTATCATGTACCATTAGAAAATATGGTTATTGATAAGCAACTATTCATATTCCGTAACAGATATTTATTCAGCAGTACTCAGAGGTTATGAACGTTATATTAAAATTTGATGACGAGGAACCCACTTTGAGACTAATAATGTTTGGAGACGGCTTGAAAAACTTTAATATAAGTTTAACACAACAGCAAATGTACAATGTTTCGAAAAGGTTTTGTCATCATCAGGTACAAGTAGTTTACTCTGACACAGACAAATATATACAGTATGGAAAAAAGAGGTCACACAACTGGAACTGTTGCACGTCTTAGAAGAGATATCTTGGCACCCCAGGGTGTTGGATTAGAGTTTTTTTGTTCAATTAAGATGGATTCCTTGATTTTTCG
>NW_013835244.1:0-412 GCF_000517525.1 Limulus polyphemus
AAAGTGAAGGTTCTACGAGACACTGGGTGCAGTAGTGCAGCCAATGATAAGATGACAGGCAAGATATGCTTGTGTGTGCTAATTGATGGGGCAGTGAGAACATTTCCTATAGCAAAAATAAAGATGGATACTCCATATTATGTAGGAGACCTTGAGGCCATGTGTATCAAGGAACCAATACAAGACTTGGTGATAGGAAACATACCAGGTTGATGAAGTATCTGCTGTCACCACCAGAGCTTAAGAAAAGAAGAGCAAACAAAACTTCAAGCCCCTGCAAGTGTCAAAAAGTGATATCCCGAATTTAGGTTTACAGGAACTGGAGGAAGCACAGAAGAAAGACCCTTCACTGCAGAAACTTTGGGACAATGCCCAGAAGAAAGTTGAGCACAAAAACAAAGGGGAAAGATAC
>NW_013835245.1:0-785 GCF_000517525.1 Limulus polyphemus
GTAAACAGAAGAATTAAAGGTAGTAAGTATATGGAGGGCTCTAATGTTTTTTTATAAACAGAATAATTAAATTAGTAAATATATGGAGAGCTCTAATGTTTGTTTTGTAAACAGAATAATTATTGGTAGTAAGTATATGGAGAGTTCTAAAAATTGTTTTGTAAACAAAATAATTAAAAGAAGTAAGTATATGGAGGGCTCTAATGTTTGTTTTGTAAAAAGAATAATTATAGGTAGTAAGTATATGGAGAGTTCTAATGTTTGTTTTGTAAACAAAATAATTAAATGTAGTAGGTATATGGAAAGCTATAATGTTTGTTTTGTAAAAAAAAAATTAAAGGTAGTAAGTACATGGAGGGCTCTAATGTTTGTTTTGTAAACAAAATAATTAAAATTAGTAAGTATAGGGGGCTCTAATGTTTGTTTTGTAAACAGAATAATTAAAATTAGTAAGTATATGTAGAGCTCTAATGTTTGTTTTGTAAACAGAATAATTAAAGTTAGTAAGTACATGGAGGACTCTAATGTTTGTTTTGTAAACAGAATAATTACATGTAGTAGTTATGTGGAGAGTTCTAATGTTTGTTTTGTAAATAAAATAATTATAGATAGTAAGTATACGTAAGGCTCTAATGTTTGTTATGCAAACATAATAATTAAAGGAAGTAAGTATATAGAGGGCTCTAATGTTTGTTTTGTAAACAAAATAATTATATTTAGTAAGTATAAGGAGGGCTGTAATGTTTGCTTTGTAAACAAAATAATTAAAGGTAGTAGGTATAGGG
>NW_013835246.1:0-568 GCF_000517525.1 Limulus polyphemus
AAAGTTATATTCGGAAAGAATAAACCAGTTTTATTAAGTAAGGGCTTGTGTCGCTTAAGCTTCGTCGCAACGAAGTTACGGAAAGTTAATTAACAAACGGAGACGTAACAAATTGGTGTCAGAAGTAGGATAAAAAAAATGGAAACGAGAAGCGGCAAATCAAACTACAGCATAGCAGACTTGATGGCAGCAATTCAAGAACAGCAAAAGAAACAAGAAGAACGAGAAGAGAAATTACAAAAGTTGTTAGAGGAAAAAGAAAAGAAACAAGAAGAACGAGAGATTAAACAAGAAGAGAGATTACAGCAGTTGTTGGAGGAAAAAGAAATGAAACAAGAAGAGAGACAACAGCAGTTGCAAGAAAACCTGCAACAGTGGCAGCTCGAACAACAAAATAAGCAAGAAGAGAGAGATTACAGCAGTTGTTAGAGGAAAAAGAAAAGAAACAAGAAGAAAGATTACAGCAGTGGCAAGAAAACCTACAACAATGGCAGCTCGAACAGCAAAATAAACAAGAGAGATTACAGCAGTTGTTGGAGGAGAAAGAAAATAAACAAGAAGAGAAACT
>NW_013835247.1:0-762 GCF_000517525.1 Limulus polyphemus
GAGGTTTCAACAATACTGACTGTAAGAGTTAGAGAGTAGAAAGATGTCATATTAATAGTTTCTAACTAGAGGTTTCAACAATACTGACTGTAAGAGTTAGAGAGTAGAAAGATGTCCATATTAATTGTTTCTAACTAGAGGTTTCAACAATACTGACTGTAAGAGCTAGAGAGTAGAAAGATGTTCATATTAATAGTTTCTAACTAGAGGTTTCAACAATAATGACTGTAAGAGCTAGAGAGTAGAAAGATGTTCATATTAATTGTTTCTAACTGGAGGTTTCAACAATACTGACTGTAAGAGCTAGAGAGTAGAAAGATGTTCATATTAATAGTTTCTAACTAGAGGTTTCAACAATACTGACTGTAAGAGTTAGAGAGTAGAAAGATGTTCATATTAATTGTTTCTAAATCGAAGTTTGAGCAATACTGACTACAAGAGTTAGAGAGTAGAGATGTGTTCATGTTGATAATTTAATTATTTTACCCGGAGAAAGGTCAGGCACTACATATTAACCGTATAATTATTTTACCCGGAGAAAGGTCGGACACTACATATTAACCGTATAATTATTTTACCCGGAGAAAGGTCGGGCACTACATATTAACCATATAATTATGTTACCCGGAGGAAGGTCGGGCACTACATATTAACCGTATAATTATTTTACCCGGAGAAAGGTCAAGCACTAAGTATTAACCGTATAATTATGTTACCCGGAGAAAGGTCGGGCACTACATATTAACCGTATAATCATTTTAC
>NW_013835248.1:0-411 GCF_000517525.1 Limulus polyphemus
CGTCTACCCTATTTCTAGTATTTCACGAAAACAACTTTTATGTGCATTTGGTCATCTCGGTGATTAGCCTTTTGACTTCTGCATATTTTAAAGTTATGTTCAAATGTTCTTCTTGATAAATCCTTATAGATTGAAACATGCGAAAAAACTGATTCTCAAAGACATATTCGTACTTGATAAACTATATGACCCTGGAAATTATTAGTTGTGATGTTAATCGCAGAGAAATTTATTATGAATTTCGGGGTCTTCTCTTTGGACTGGTACCTCTACGGTAAGTCTACGGATATATATCGGTGAAATCAGGGATTCGATTCCCCTCGGTGGACACAGTAAATAGCCTGATGTAGCTTTGATATAAAAAAATACACTCTCTCTCTTTGGACTGTCTTCCTGGTTTTTGGCTTTGTT
>NW_013835249.1:0-408 GCF_000517525.1 Limulus polyphemus
TATGTAACTGCGCTAGGGGGATGAAGATGCGTGACTTGTCCGATTCTCTATCAACTATATGTAACTGCACTAGGGGGATGAAGATGCGTGACTTGTCCGATTCTCTATCAACTATATGTAACTGCACTAGGGGGGATGAAGATGCGTGACTTGTCCGATTCTCTATCAACTATATGTAACTGCACTAGGGGGGATGAAGATGCGTGACTTGTCCGATTCTCTATCAACTATATGTAACTGCACTAGGGGGGATGAAGATGCGTGACTTGTCCGATTCTCTATCAACTATATGTAACTGCACTAGGGGGGATGAAGATGCGTGACTTGTCCGATTCTCTATCAACTATGTTTCTAATGCTGATAAATGGACTAGTGCTAGAGTTCATATCAAAGTCATTCCAAAAATGT
>NW_013835250.1:0-519 GCF_000517525.1 Limulus polyphemus
TCCCTCATTAAGAGTTTTGGCTCAGCAGATTGCAGCCAACTGTGAAGCATGGTGGTTTCAGGGTGATGGTTTGGGGAGCTGTTTGGGTTGGTTGGAGCTTAGTGGAGAGCGTTGGCAACATATATTTTGCGAAATACGTCTAAATATTGGAGGATTGTTTGTTTGTTTATTATTAATCATAAAGCTACACAAAGGGCTATATGGGCTCTGCCCACCACGGGCATCGAAACCCGGTTTCTAACAGTATAAGTCCGCAGACATACCGCTGTGCCACTGGGGGCAAATATTGGAGGAAGGACTTTTGCCACTTTATTCCTCGGGTTTCGTGGACAAGAACACAACGTTGTTCCAGGAAGATGGAGCACCGTGTCACACTGCTAGAAATACCCAAAAGTGGCAGGAAGAAAATGGTATCCAGAAGTTGCCCTGGCCGAGCCAATCTCCTGACATGAACCCCATCTAAAACCTTTGGGCCATACTCGACCAGCAAGTCAAGAAACAACCAAAAAAACCAAACTT
>NW_013835251.1:0-974 GCF_000517525.1 Limulus polyphemus
TGTATGTACTTTACTAACACGGGCTTTACTACATACAGAGTAGGAGACTACTACTAAAAACCTGGATTTGTATAATTTACTAACACGGGCTTTATTATACAAATCCAGGTTTTTAGTAGTAGTCTCCTACCCTGTATGTACTTTACTAACACGGGCTTTATCATACAAATCCCCTACTACTAAAAACCGGGATTTGTATAATAAAGCCCGTGTTAGTAAAGTACATACAGGGTGGGAGACTACTACTAAAAACCTGGATTTGTATAATAAAGCCCGTGTTAGTAAAGTACATACAGGGTAGGAGACTACTACTAAAAACCTGGATTTGTATAATAAAGCCCGTGTTAGTAAACTACATACAGGGTAGGAGACTACTACTAAAAACCTGTTAGTAAAGTACATACAGGGTGGGAGAGGATTTGTATAATAAAGCCTGTGTTAATAAAGTACATATAGGGTAGGAGACTACCACTAAAAACCTTGGATTTGTACAATAAAGCCCGGGTTTTTAGTAGTAGTCTCCCACCCTGTATGTACTTTACTAACACGGGTTTTATTATACCCCGGTTTTTAGTAGTAGTCTCCTACCCTGTATGTACTTTACTAACACGGGCTTTATTATACAAATCCTAGGTTTTTAGTAGTAGTCTCCTACCCTGTATGTAGTTTACTAACACGGGCTTTATTATACAAATCCAGGTTTATAGTAGTAGTCTCCCACCCTGTATGTACTTTACTAACACGGGCTTTATTATACAAATCCAAGTTTTTAGTAGTAGTCTCCTACCCTGTATGTACTTTACTAACACGGTCTTTATTATACAAATCCAGGTTTTTAGTAGTAGTCTCTTACCCTGTATGTACTTTACTAACACGGTCTTTATTATACAAATCCCGGTTTTTAGTGGTAGCCTCCCACCCTGTATGTACTTTACTAACACGGGCTTTATTATACAAATCCCGGTTTTTAGTAG
>NW_013835252.1:0-412 GCF_000517525.1 Limulus polyphemus
AGCACTGAACTCCACTTTTTATATGAACTTAAAGTGCATTTTTTTAGTATATGAAGGATTAAAAGTCCTATCAAAAAGCAGCAATAACAAATGTATTGATGTTAAAAAAAGCTATTTGGAAAATAATATGTTTGTCCACTGCTTTTGAAATATTGAAAAACAGCCTTATATTAACCCTATCATGATGGGTACGTGTCAAAGGCCATGTCATCGTGTTTGTTGACATGCATTCAAAATTTTATTGAACTACTATTTTATGAATATGTCAATAGGTTTGGTATCAAATTGTATATTATAATTCAAACTTATTATTATACGTTAGTTAATTTCTTAATTTAAAAGTAAATATTGAAAAACACAGCTAAACAGTGATTTTTGTGTGTCACGTGGTATGTTGAATGCAGCGCTGGTT
>NW_013835253.1:0-805 GCF_000517525.1 Limulus polyphemus
TTTTGTAAAGAGTGCCAGTTATTTAGTGAAGATTTAGTTTTAGTAAAAAAAAAGTGTTTGGATCTGAGTTACTTATCTCATACATTCAGTTACCTGACTCGATTAATGTGTACTTGTAAGTTCATTTTTACATTTTTCTAAACTTTAGCCTACAAGTAACAACAGTACAAGTGAAGGTAGAAATATATTAATTTATCATTACATGGATAGGACATGGCCTTATTTTCCACAAATAATTCAAAAGAACCAGCCCAGCAAAAGAGCAAGATTACAACAATACAATAAAGTGTTAAGGTCTATCATTCTACTGCAATTTTTCTATATATTGTACTGAATAGGAGAACTTTGAAAGAGTAAACAAACTTTACGGAGCCTATTCTTCACTAGGGTACAACCGGTTATGAAAACACTATTTAATACCAACAAACAGCTTGTCCTCAATATTTAAAATATATCTATAAGAAACCTCTATGTAAAATTTTGATAATGACATTTTGTGATATGAAATTGACTTTAAAAATGTTCATACTTAAAAAGTACTGGAAATATGTATTCAGTATAAAATGAAACTCACTTATTTCTAAACTAACAAATTTTTCATTTAATAAAGTATTTTTTATTAGAAAAGGATTTTAACCAGTTTATCTGAGTACAGATATAAAAACATATTTTAAAATAATTCTGAAAAATTTGATTTTGTGAATTTTTTACATCACAAATTACTTGTATAAATGTTTCAAATATTATGAACATTTTAATAAAAATCAATTAAGATAATAAAATATGCAAGTTACAGGTTAACTGT
>NW_013835254.1:0-1026 GCF_000517525.1 Limulus polyphemus
AAGATTTTATTGTTGAAGTAATTCTTTAACCCTAATGTTATCTAAAACATTGGAAACAAAACTTTGGTTCCAAATACAAGTTTGAAATTAGAATGTTCATCGTTAATAAATACATTACGTACAGTAGCAGAACCTCAAAACTCACATATCAACCCATCCGTTCTCTCCCACGATTTCTATAGCCTTCAGAGTTTCTCCAGCAGACAAGTACATCTCTGCTGCTGCTTTTGGTTCGTTGATATTTCGTGCCCAGTCTGCTTTCTTTTTGATCAACATTTTCTTGTCTTGTACGTCATCAGACCCCAGGAACTCCTGACAAATCAAAGGTTTTTTTTCTTATCAAAAAAACGTCACTGTATAATATATCTTATGCCAGCAAAGGTTGATCTGCAGATCTGTTGTTTGTGTGATGTTAGATAACAATCAGATTGAAAGTAAATCTTTCCTTAGTGGTTCATATACAGGCTACCAGTAAGAACATATTAATAGCACGTCTCATGTTACACATGACAGTACCAATGTGGTTTTTTCCTCAATATCAAAGCTCATCAGCTCAGATAGCTACATAACATATAAAGTGGCCATGTAATACATAAAGTTTCAGTTAACCTGTTATTTACGTTGGTTATTAATATCAAATATTATGGCAGACAACATCATATACCAGTGAAGCGTGATCTGTAGATTGGTTTGTTTGCGTGACATTACATCATAATAAGACTGATAACAGCTTATAACAAATGTTTCTTTACTGGCCCTATGCAGATCTCCAAAAAGAAAAACTTAACAGTATCTTGACTGAACATCATGTGTCACAAACCTTACCAAAAACTCATCAGGTTGGCTATGCATGCAACACACAGGGCTATACAAGAACAGTTAATATTTAAGTTATTATTAGTGTTATTGTGAAGCTCTATCTTAGCCTAATGAAACAACGAACATTATATGATGCCGAATATTTGTTAGGTAACCACATGAAGACTAGACCACGTGATATTCTAGTCATTATTCTAAACTGAAAAT
>NW_013835255.1:0-411 GCF_000517525.1 Limulus polyphemus
CATTGAAGACATGAGGATCCGAACAGATTCATTATTGTTTGTTTTGAAGATATAAAAGACCGAACAGATTCATTACTGTTTGTATTGAAGATATAAGGAACCGGACAGATTCATTTGCTGTTTCTATTGAAGAAATAAGGAACCGAACAGATTCATTACTGTTTCTATTGAAGAAAAAAAGAACCGAACAGATTCATTACTGTTTAAATTGAAGGCATGAGGAACCGATCAGATTCATTAGTGTTTGTATTGAAGATACAAGGAACGGAACAGACTAATTACTATTTGTATCGAAGATATAAGGAACCAAATAGATTAATTATTCTTTGTATTGAAGATACAATGAACCGAACAGATCCATTACTGTTTGTATTGAACATATGAGGAATCGATCAGATTCATTTCTGTTTG
>NW_013835256.1:0-412 GCF_000517525.1 Limulus polyphemus
TTTTGTATTTATGGTAAAGATTCTAAGGTTATCTACCACTGTCCCTATTTTGAATTAGTGACCAGAAGTAAGTTTGCTAGTCAACAGCCCCTATCACCCACCATCCATTTTAAGAGTTTGTTTATTATCTTATAACGCACCCAACTTTTAAGGTTCGGATAATATTTAGGGGTATCGCATGAATTCGAACCCGGCTCACCATCTCCCTCTTCCAAAGGGCCAACCGACGTCCCCCCGATTAGAATGTTCATTTCCTGATCTTACCTTTTTATAAAGGATCTGGAAATATGTACATATTTAACCCTCTAGGGCGTTATTGCAGGGACTGTCTCTAATCCATCCGAGGGATTAGTGAAGAATGTATTTTTTATTTCAGGGACTGTCTCTAATCCATCTGAGGGATTAGTGAAGA
>NW_013835257.1:0-412 GCF_000517525.1 Limulus polyphemus
CAACTATTCCTTCCTTGATTAGACCATCCATGACCTTCTCTATCTCTTGTCGCTTTACTGAATATATTCTCCTTGGAGGGATCTTTACTGGACGGTGATTGCCTGTGTTTATTCTGTGCTCTACAAGGTTTGTGCAGCCGAGGTTATGATCTCCTTTCGAAAAGATGTCTGCATAATTTACCAAAAGTTCTTTTATCTGAAGAGCCTGAGATGATGACAAATGGACTATGCTCTTTTTATAGAGGTCAGTTAAATGTTCTGGAAGTGTATGTCCTTTCTTTACAGTTGTATTTCTTGCTTTAACATTGATTGGCTCTACCTCCTGGCACACATCCAACAATGCCTCTTCCTTAAGTGTCTGCTCACATTTAGAGAAATTGGCCATTGTTATAGGTACTACTTGATGACCTGC
>NW_013835258.1:0-412 GCF_000517525.1 Limulus polyphemus
AAAAGACAAACAAACAATCGTTCCGACGAAACTTAAGCGACACAAGTTCTTTCTTAATAAAAACTGGTTTATTCTTTCCGAATATAACTTTACCGATACACTCAACTTCAACAATCGCGCTAAACAAACGCTATAACAACGAACGTGCTCAATAATACTTCTGACTGCAGATCAATTACTCACTGTCTACACACACACATTACCGCGTCACGTTGTCCCCCTCTTATATATACCAGCCTACCCCAATCTAGTAAATACTAGAGTATTCCTGAAAGAACAAGATAGTTCTAGAAACTAGAGGGCGCCACACCAGTCACGTGACCTCGATGACGCAACAGTATTTAATTCTTATTGAAATATCACATTATATTATGTGTCTTTTTTATATATTTCTTCTCTTAAATTCCCATCT
>NW_013835259.1:0-650 GCF_000517525.1 Limulus polyphemus
GTGACTATAACGACTAAACTACAGTTAGCTATAGTTTAGTGTGACTATAACGACTAAACTACAGTTAGCTATAGTTTAGTGTGACTATAACGACTAAACTGCAGTTAGCTATAGTTTAGTGTAACATAACTAAACTGCAGTTAGCTATAGTTTAGTGTGACTATAACGACTAAACTACAGTTAGCTATAGTTTAGTGTGACTATAACGACTAAACTACAGTTAGCTATAGTTTAGTGTGACTATAACGACTAAACTGCAGTTAGCTATAGTTTAGTGTAACATAACTAAACTGCAGTTAGCTATAGTTTAGTGTAACATAACTAAACTGCAGTTAGCTATAGTTTAGTGTAACATAACTAAACTGCAGTTAGCTATAGTTTAGTGTAACATAACTAAACTGCAGATATCTATAGTTTAGTGTAACATAACTACACTGCAGTTATCTATCGTTTATTGCAACATAACTAAACTGCATATATCTGTAGTTTAGTGTAACATAACTAAACTGCAGTTATCTATAGTTTAGTGTAACTTAACTAAACTGCAGTTAGCTATAGTTTAGTGTAACATAACTAAACTGCAGTTAGCTATAGTTTAGTGTAACATAACTAAACTGCAGTTAGCTATAGTTTAGTGAAACTAACTAAAC
>NW_013835260.1:0-426 GCF_000517525.1 Limulus polyphemus
TCCATGAGCTCAATAGTTACCCACACTGGTCCCCAAAATCTTGTAGAATGTCCTGTCACACCATAAAGCTTCTGTATGGCTTCTGGTACTCCTTCGTGATCTAACACCTTGATGCTCACAAGGGTTTGCTGAGATGCAGAATCTATGACAAAGTTGCACCTTTGGCCATCCAGCTTTCCCGTCACATAGATGCTGTGTGTGCTTGGCATTTTACACCTAGCTGTAGGGACTTTCATGATGGGGGTTGGTGAGTGTCCCTCAAAACCAACCACTACTGGTTTCCCGAAGCTGACTTATTGGTGGTATTTTTCTTACATTGGCTCCTCAGATGTCCTTGCTCCCCACAGTTCCAACAGCCTTTCTTGGTAGCAGCCTTTACTACTGTATCGTCTCCCCTGTGTTGAAGTTGCCAGCATTGAGCTCTCT
>NW_013835261.1:0-436 GCF_000517525.1 Limulus polyphemus
AAGTAGTTGTACCAAGTAAGGCTAAAGATGAATTTGGTGGTTATATATTCGGTAACTAGAGTGACAACTAATTGTTCATGGAGTAGTTGTACCAAGTAAGGCTAAAGATGGGAATGGTGGTTATAAATTCTGTAACTAGAGTTACACCTAGGTGTTCATGGAGTAGTTGTACAAAGTAAGGCATAAGATGAGTATGGTGGTTATAAATTCGGTAACTAGAGTTACTCCTAGGTGTTCGTGGAGCTGTTGTACCAAATAACGCTAATGATGAGTATGGTGGTTATAAATTCGGTAACTATAGTTACATCTAGGTGTTCGTGGAGTTTTTTGTACCAAGTAAGGCTAAAGATGAATATGGTGATTATAAATTCAGTAACTAGAGTTACACCTAGGTTTTCGTGGAGTTGTTGTACCAAATAACGCTAAAGATGAGTAT
>NW_013835262.1:0-614 GCF_000517525.1 Limulus polyphemus
CTTCTATAGTAGTGTTTAAAATATTCAATATCTAACCACTACACTTAAACCTAAACTTTTATAGTAGTGTTTTAAATATTCAATATCTAACCACTACACTTAAACCTAAACTTCTATAGTAGTGTTTTCAATATTCAATATCTAACCACTACACTTAAACCTAACCTTCTATAGTAGTGTTTAAAATATTCAATAGCTAACCTACACTTAAACCTAAACTTCTATAGTAGTGTTTAAAATATTCAATAGCTAACCACTACACTTAAACCTAAACTTTTATAGTAGTGTTTAAAATATTCAATATCTAACCACTATACTTAAACCTAAACTTCTGTAGTAGTAGTGTTAAAATATTCAATATCTAACCACTACACTTAAACCTAAACTTCTATAGTAGTGTTTAAAATATTCAATATCTAACCACTACACTTAAACCTAAACTTCTGTAGTAGTGTTTAAAATATTCAATATCTAACCACTACACTTAAACCTAACCTTCTGTAGTGTTTAAAATATTCAATAGCTAACCACTACACTTAAACCTAAACTTCTATAGTAGTGTTTAAAATATTCAAAGTCTAACCACTACACTTAAACCTAAACTTCTGTAGTAG
>NW_013835263.1:0-412 GCF_000517525.1 Limulus polyphemus
CCCAATGCATATTAGGATTGGACTATCTACTACCGAGGAAGTGTGTAGTTAACTTCGATAAAATCACGATTGGAAACAACAAAGTCCAGACTCCAGTAAGTGGTGTTGCTACATCCATTGATCTGCATGTCACAGCACTTAAATCAACTACAATACCCCCTATGTCGGAGAAGATAATTTGGGGTAGGATAAAAGAACATCCCCATGGGAGCCCAATGCTTGTAGAAGCAGTGGAAGACCCATCCAGTACAGCGGATTTGAAGACTGGAAGGTCATTTGTAGCAGGTCGTCAAGTAGTATCTATAACAGTGGCCAATTTTTCTGAATATGAGCAGACATTTAAGGAAGGGGCATTGTTGGGTGTGTGCCAGGAGGTAGAGGCAGTCAATGTTAAAGCAAGGAATGCAACTGT
>NW_013835264.1:0-335 GCF_000517525.1 Limulus polyphemus
GAGAAACTTGGTTTCGGTACTTGCGGTGGGCAGAACACAGATGCCCATTGTGGAGCTTCATCTTATCTATAAATGTAGTTTGTTTTACTTTCCAACGAAACATATCTCAATGCTATAGTTTTTTTGGTATCTATACGATCGGCATTTCTTCTGGTTTCTTCCATTTTTAAACCTAAATATAAACACTTACTATACAATAAATAAGAAATTCTAAGTAGGCCTACGCATGAATAAGCGTATTGAACAAACGATTATTATAAGCTTAAATGAAACTGAAGCCGACCTCTTTATGTAATTCAACCGTAAAAAAAAAAAAATGTGAGTGTGCTATAAAA
>NW_013835265.1:0-479 GCF_000517525.1 Limulus polyphemus
TCCTTATTCTTTACAATTGTTGAGAAAGATTTGTTTCTTATCTATTCAACAATACTTATTTTATAGATGTCATTATTCTTTACAATTGTTGAGGAAGATTTGTTTCTTATCTATTCAACAATACTTATTTTATAGATGTCCTTATTCTTTACAATTGTTGAGGAAGATTTGTTTCTTATCTATTCAACAATACTTATTTTATACATGTCCTTATTCTTTACAATTGTTGAGAAAGATTTGTTTCTTATCTATTCAACAATACTTATTTTATACATGTCCTTATTCATTACAATTGTTGAGGAAGATTTGTTTCTTATCTATTCAACAATACTTATTTTATAGATGTTGTTATTCTTTACAATTGTTGAGGAAGATTTGTTTCTTATCTATTCAACAATACTTATTTCATAGATGTCATTATTCTTTACAATTGTTGAGAAAGTTTTGTTTCTTATCTATTCAACAATACTTATTTTATA
>NW_013835266.1:0-1070 GCF_000517525.1 Limulus polyphemus
GTTTATAATTACGCACAAAGCTACACAATGGGCTATCTGTGCTCTGCCCACCACGGGTGTCGAAACCCGGATTCTAGCGTTGTAAGTCCGCAGACATACCTCTGTGCCACTGGGGGCTGTTGGTTTTGTTTCAGAATTTTTGTGCACAAATCAGCTATGGGTATGTACGCCAAACAACAATGTTTCGTTTTTTAAAGAAATAATATTTATAGATATAAACCATAAGAGTATATAATATAAACAAAATATCTAAGATGTTAATTTGAATATTTTGCTTTTACTACTAGATTTGAACTGTTTTCATGTTTAATCAGAACATCCAGTTTTTTTTTTCCGATTCAGGCCTGCGGGTCGCGGGTTCGAATCCTCGTTCCACCAAAATGCTCGCCCTCTCAGCCGTTGGGGCGTTACAAACTGGCACAAAAAACTCACAATATTTTAAAAATTCTAACTTGTGTTAAACATAGGCTTAGTATAAAATAAACTCCCTGGAGATACCGAATAACGTCAAAATTGTTTCCTTTGATGTTTGTAGTCTGTTCAAAAAGGTACACTGGTGAACAGACCACAAAATCACTAACAATTTGTTTACCTTTGTTAAAAGGTACACTGGTGAACAGACTACAAAATCACTAATAATTTGTTTACCTTTGTGAAAAGGTATACTGGTGAACAGACTACAAAATCACTAATAATTTGTTTACCTTTGTTAAAAGGTATACTGGTGAACAGACCAAAAAATCACTAATAATTTGTTTACCTTTGTTAAAAGGTACACTGGTGAACAGACCACAAAATCACTAATAATTTGTTTACCTTTGTTAAAAGGTACACTGGTGAACAGACTACAAAATCACTAATAATTTGTTTACCTTTGTTAAAAGGTACACTGGTGAACAGACTACAAAATCACTAGTAATTTGTTTACCTTTGTTAAAAGGTACACTGGATTTTGTGGTCTGTTCACCAGTATACCTTTTAACAAAGGTAAACAAATTATTAGTGATTTTGTAGTCTGTTCACCAGTATACCTTTTCACAAAGGTAAACAAATTATTAGTGATTTTGTGG
>NW_013835267.1:0-412 GCF_000517525.1 Limulus polyphemus
TAACGAGAATCTTGGAATCGGCATGAAAAATCACATTCATGGGCCATAAATTCATGTTTCTATGGACAAATGATGGAAAGTGGAAACAATGGCGTTTTTTTCATATTATTATATGGTTTGTTTGTTTGTTTTTAATTATGCACAAAGCTACACAAGGGCTATCTGTGCTCTGCCCACCACGGGTATCGAAACCCGGTTTCTAGCGATGTAAGTCCGCAGACATACCGCTGTGCCACTGATGGGGTTTATTATTTGGTGTTTTATAACTACCACAACAATATCAATTCAACAATGACACGTCACTTGTTCACTATAGTTTAAGTCAGTTGTTTATTGTACTACCGACTACTGGCTGAAACCCGTTGTATCATAGATTTATGGCAGAAAACCTGTTGTCTGAAAAATCATCTTG
>NW_013835268.1:0-411 GCF_000517525.1 Limulus polyphemus
AAATTTAGCTATAGGGTGACAAATCCAGAATATATAAAGATAAAAGATAAAAATCTCAGTAAAAGAGGAATTACTTGTTACAATTTAAGCTAACCAGTCTTCATCACTTGAAATTATTTCTATACAAAGGTGTTGGAAAATCTAGAAATAGTTTTACTTTTATAATCAAAATTTTTAGACATATTATATGTGTTACTAATTTCACTTTTATTAAGTATGCAAATGTCATTTGTTTATATAATATTCTTTTTAATTATCATATTGAAATATGCTGTGACAACAGTGTTTATTTAGTTACAGATATCCATTCAAAATTATATATATATATATATATATATATAAACTTTGAGGTCCTTCGGTGTACAATGAAAAAATCTCACTTAGGCTTATCTGTTTGTGAGTGAAGTGGTC
>NW_013835269.1:0-411 GCF_000517525.1 Limulus polyphemus
GATGGAGTAGTTGTACCAAGTAAGGCTAAAGATGAGTTTGGTGGTTATAAATTCGGAAACTAGAGTTACACCTAAATGTTCATGGAGTAGTTGTACCAAGTAAGGCTAAAGATGAGTATGGTGGTTATAAATTCTGTAACTAGAGTTACACGTAGGTGTTCGTGGAGTTGTTGTACCAAATAACGCTAAAGATGAGTATGGGGTTACACATTCGGTAACTATAGTTACACCTAGGTGTTCATGGAGTAGTTGTACAAAGTAAGGCTAATGATGAGTATGGTGGATATAAATTCGAAAACTAGAGTTACACCTTGTTGTTCATGGAGTAGTTGTACCAAGTAAGGCTAAAGATGAGTATGATGGTTATAAATTCGGAACTAGAGTTACACCTAGGTTTCATGGAGTAGTTGT
>NW_013835270.1:0-410 GCF_000517525.1 Limulus polyphemus
CTTGTACCCGTTAGTATATTTCGAACAAAATTAAAAGTAGGTAACTCACTACTATCGTTAAGAATAAATCAAATATGTTCTGGAGTGACTATTACTGAACTTTATTCTAAGACTGAATGAATAGCTAAGTTGCGACTTGTGTTTCCATCTTTGTATAAATTAGGTTATATAGTGTTTATAGGACAATTTTACGTTTCTAAAATGAATTTTTCCAGAAATTTTTTTTTTTAGACACCAGAAGAAATGGTCTTCGTCCTATGCCGTTCCAGAAAATTTAAATGGTACAAGAAGGCTTTTAGATTGCGGCTTCCCTTCCATAAAATAAAGGACTTATTCTGGTGTGTCCACTTCTCATCCTTCGACGTAACGTGCTGATGAGTCATGTCCTCTGCCTGACGTAAGTGGTCTTT
>NW_013835271.1:0-413 GCF_000517525.1 Limulus polyphemus
GTTCTCTTCGTTTCATGATATACAGACATATTTCAGAATTTTCGCACCGAAGCTACACAAAGGGCCACCTGTGCTTAGCGCCCCTAACTTTAAATTGATAGAAAAGAGGCATGGCAGGCATTCATCAGCACCCACCGCCAACTCTTAGGCTACTATTGTGTGACCAAATAGTGAGATTTGACCATCACTCATATAGCGCACCTACACCTCGAAAGTCCTGAGCGCGTTTTTGCAGCAATGAGCAGCGGGCTGTCAACTCTATCATTCACAGACATTAATAACAACATGAGAACGGTGGTTTATTGGTAAAAAACAATTTAATAACAACATGAGAACGGTGGTTTATTGGTAAAAAACAATTTAATAACAACATGAGAACGGTGGTTTATTGGTAAAAAACAATTTAATAACAA
>NW_013835272.1:0-412 GCF_000517525.1 Limulus polyphemus
CATCTTCTTATTGACAGGACTCAGTATTTTAAATTTTGTGTCTTCTTATTGACAGTACACAGTATCGTTAAATCTTGTGTATTCTTTTTGACAGTACACAGTATTGATAAATCCAGTATCTTCTTATTGACAGGACACAGTATCGTTAAATCTTGTGTCTTCTTATTGACAGTACACAGTATTGATAAATCCTTTATCTTCTTATTGACCGGATACAATATTGTTAAATTTTGTATCTTCTTATTGACAGTACACAGTATTGATAAATCCTGTATCTTCTTATTGACAGGACACAGTATTGATAAATCCTGTATCTCCTTATTGACAGGACACAGTATTGTTAAATCCTGTATCTTCTTATTGACAGGACACAGCATTGTTAAATCTTGTGTCTTCTAATTGACAGTACACA
>NW_013835273.1:0-451 GCF_000517525.1 Limulus polyphemus
TTCTTCTGTAAAAAAAATAGATTATCAACAGTGGATGAAGTAACCTAACCCACCAGATTTACACGCTCTGCATCTACACCACGCAACAAAAACACTTGTTCTTCTGTAAAAAAAAATAGATTATCAACAGTGGATGAAGTAACCGAACCCACCAGATTTACACGCTCTGCATCTACACCACGCAACAAAAACACTTGTTCCTTCTGTAAAAAAAAATAGTTTATCAACAGTGGCTGAACAAACCGAACCCACTAGATTTACACGCTCTGCATCTACACCACACAACAAAAACACTCGTTCCTTCTGTAAAAAAAATAATTTATCAACAGTGGCTGAACAAACCGAACCCACCAGATTTACACGCTCTGCATCTACACCACACAACAAAAACACTTGATTCTTCTGTAAAAAAAATAGATTATCAACAGTGACTGAACAAACCGAACCCACT
>NW_013835274.1:0-544 GCF_000517525.1 Limulus polyphemus
CCTATATTTTGTCGACGTACATAACTGTCTTTTTAGGCCTTCATAGACTAGATGTTTTCGACCTTGATAACGGTCTTTTAAGTCTTTTTTACACCATATTTTAATGACTTTTATAATGGTCTTTTTAGTCCTTCTTAAACTAGATTTTTTTCGACTTGGATAACAGTATTTTTTGCCCTATTTCCACTTGATTTTCTTGACTTTGATAACGGGTTTTTAATTTTGCTTCCACTAGATTTTGGCGACTTTCATAACTGTCTTTTTAAGCCCTCTTTGAATAGATTTTTTTACATATAACCGTCTTTTTATTCTTATTTACACTAGATTTTAATGACATTCATAATTGTCTTTTTAGTCCTTCTTGCACTAGATTTTGTTAACTTTAATAACGGTCTTTTATTCCTCCTTTCACAAGATTTTATTGACATTGATAAGTGTCTTTTTAGTGCTTCAAAGTCAACCAAATCTAGTGGAAAAAACTGAAAACCCGTTTTTTTCTTCTACTATATTTTGTCGACGTTCATAACTGTCTTTTTAGGCCTTC
>NW_013835275.1:0-412 GCF_000517525.1 Limulus polyphemus
ATATGTAATTGATTATTATATCGTATCATTGTATGAAATATTCTGTTGTCTCTTTCTTTAGAGTTTGTTACTTATAATTATTGAACAATTTTGAAATATATTTCGTTTTAATAATCAAACAATACGCATATTATAATAAACGTCTAATGTTATGAATCAGAAGTTGAATAACTTACTAATTTGTGGAGTGATATTTTTAAGATCACCTAGGTTACAATATTGTTTTTACGACATAAAGTACTATATTTTAGAGTGGAAAGAATTCGGGAATTTACTGAGTATTCTGGAGATGTTAATAAGTATAGTAGAAGAATTGTTCATGAAATAATCAAGTGTTAAAAGAGAGTAAGGTGGATGTAAACTGTCGAAATTTGTTCAGTTAATTCTATGTTTTGTGTTTCCGAGTTGTTTC
>NW_013835276.1:0-712 GCF_000517525.1 Limulus polyphemus
ATTGTACAATGACATGCTGTTGTAATTATAAGTGTATTTTATATAACAATTGAATACACGGAGTTTTTATTGACTTATTATGTATTGTACGTTGGCATGCTTTTGCAATTATAACTGTATTTTATATAACAAGTGAATACACGTGGTCTTCATGACCTTATGATGTATTGTACAATGACATGCTGTTGTAATTATAACAGTATTTTATATAACAAGTCAATTCACCTAGTCTTTATGACCTTATGATGTGTTGAAGTTTGTATTCCTGTTGTAATTATAACACTTGTTATATAAAAAACAAAATACACGGGGTCTTTATGACTTTATGATGTATTGTGCAATGACATGCTGTTGTAATTATAATTGTATTTTATATAACAAGTGAATACACGGGGCTTTTATGACCTTATGATGTGTTGAAGTTTGGCATGATGTTTTAATTATTACAGTAATTTGTATAACAAGTGAATACACGGGGTCTTCATGACCTTATGATGTATTGTACAATGACATGCTGTTGTAATTATAACTGTATTTTATATAAAGAGTGAATACACGGAGTTTTTATTACCTTATTATGTATTGTACTTTGGCATTCTGTTGCAATTATAACTGTATTTTATATAACAAGTGAATACACGGGGTCGTTCATGACCTTATGATGTATTGTACAATGACATGCTGTTGTAATTATAACAGTATTTTATATAAC
>NW_013835277.1:0-410 GCF_000517525.1 Limulus polyphemus
TAAAACATGGACACAACATGTCTGATGTAATGATCATTAAAGTAAAATATAGACAAAACATGTCTGATGCAATCGTTGTTTAAATAAAACATGGACACAACATGTCTGATGCAATCGTTGTTTAAATAAAACATGGACACAGCATGTCTGATGTAATGATCATTAAAGTAAAATATAGACAAAACATGTCTGATGCAATCATTGTTTAAATAAAACATGGACACAACATGTCTGATGCAGTCATTGTTTAAATAAAACATGGACACAACATGTCTGATGCCATCGTTGTTTAAATAAAACATGGACACAACATGTCTGATGCAGTCATTGTTTAAATAAAACATGGACACAACATGTCTGATGCAATCGTTGTTTAAATAAAACATGGACACAACATGTCTGATGCAGTC
>NW_013835278.1:0-410 GCF_000517525.1 Limulus polyphemus
CAGGACATGCAGTACATGTAGTGCAAAAAGGGGACCCAAGCATAAGGGATGCCCAACTTATGAAGAGTTGCCTGAGAATGTGTCGGAGTTTGTGAAAGTGTTATCGGAAAGGATGGATGATATCCACCATCAAGTGCCCTTCAAACTTGAAAACGTCTGCTGATTCGATGAAGATAAGAGATCTACTGAAGTCAGCTTTGTACCAGGAGACAAGGTATGGTTGTATAATCCCAGGAAGACCAAAGGGAAGTCTCCTAAGTTGTCTTCTCCATGGGAAGACCCATATGACATAGTGACGTGACTTTTCAGATAAAATGTGGTCAGCGAGGTAAGCCAAAAGTGGTGCATACCAACGGGCTTTGGCGTTATCATGGTTCAGGACATTTCAGTTGGGACGAAGTGGACCACAG
>NW_013835279.1:0-412 GCF_000517525.1 Limulus polyphemus
ATAACTTCGAATCAGCTGTGTTCCAAGAATGCTGCATGTTGTTTGGCGTCCGAAAGACCAGGACAACGCCACTTCATCTGCAGTCCGATGGGATGGTAAAAAAATACAACTGGACACAGGGACAGGAATTGGCAAAGTTTTGTAATAGCCGCCAAGATGACTGGGATGTCTTACTCCCTCCACTGTTGATGGCCTATAGTACAGCAGAGCATGAAGCTACTGGATACACTCAGGCAAAGTTGATATTTGGTCGGAAACTTCGGTTGCCAGTGGATCGGTTAACAGGATACCCACCTTATGAAGAGTTGCCTGAAAACGTGTCAGGGTTTGTGAAAGTGTTATCGGAAAGGATGGATGATATTCACCATCAAGTGCATTCAAACTTGAAAACTTCTGCTGATTCGATGAAGTT
>NW_013835280.1:0-610 GCF_000517525.1 Limulus polyphemus
TACCTACATGCCAAAATTGGAGAAGAACTAACAATTCAGGACCCTATGGAAACAAGAAGGCGTTTGTGTACTGAACTGAAGCTTTTGGTTACTGATTGTTTCTCGATTTTTGAGCATTGACATACAAAATTCTAACTTTCTAGTATTACTATTACGATTTTTGTGGTCGCTTTATGTTTCTCTTTTATTGGCTTGCCTGGGTTTCCACGAACCTTCAAATGAAATTTGACGAAGGTTCGTTTAAATCGGACGAAGTACCAGTACAAAACGCAAAACCTTCCATAACTCCCTTAAAACAAATAGTAGGAAGGTCAAAGTCTGCATGTAACTGCGCAACGATAAAATGTACCTACAAACCAAATTTCGTGAAGAACTATAAATTCAGGACCCTCTGGTAACAAGTAATCGAGAAACAATCAGTAACCAAAAGCTTCACTACAGTACACATACACTTTCAGGAAAACCAATAAAAGAGTAACATAAAGCGACCACAAAAATTGTAATAGTAATGCTAGAAAGTTAGAATTTTGTATGTAAATGCTCAAGGTTTCCACGAACCTTCAAATGAAATTTGACGAAGATTCGTCTAAATGGGACGAAGTACCGGTAC
>NW_013835281.1:0-413 GCF_000517525.1 Limulus polyphemus
TCTTTGTTTTTCCCCACTAACAAATCTTACTATTTTGTTTTTTCCCACTAACAAACCTTACTTCTTTGTTTTTCCCACTAACAAACCTTACTTTTTTGTTTTTTCCCACTGACAAATCTTACTTCTTTGTTTTTTCCCACTAACAAATCTTACTCCTTTGTTTTTCCACTAGCAAATCTTACTATTTTGGTTTTTCCCACTAACAAATCTTACTATTTTGTTTTTCCATTAACAAATCTTACTATTTTGTTTTTCCATTAACAAATCTTACTTCTTTGTTTTTCCCCACTAACAAATCTTACTATTTTGTTTTTTCCCCACTAACAAATCTTACTACTTTGTTTTTTCCCATTAACAAATCTTACTACTGTTTTTTCCCATTAACAAATCTTACTACTGTTTTTTCCCATTAA
>NW_013835282.1:0-645 GCF_000517525.1 Limulus polyphemus
TCAGAAGATTGGCTCGGGCAGGGCAACTTCTGGATACCATGTTCTTCCTGCCACTTTTGGGTGTTTCTAGCGTGTGACACGGTGCTCCATCTTCCTGGAACAACGTTGTGTTCTTGTCCACGAAACCCGAGGAATAAAGTGGCAAGAGTCCTTCCTCCAATATTTCGACGTATTTCGCAAAATTTATGAATGTTTGGGTTGGTGGGAGATCGAGCTTAGTGGAGTGCGTTGGCACTCCCCAAACCATCACGCTGAAACCACCATGCTTCACAGTTGGCTGCAATCTGTTGAGCCAAAACTCTTGGTGAGGCATTTTCCAGACCCATATCCTTCCACTGTCCGAAAATTGAGCGAATCTTGATTCGTCTGAGAACAATACGGTCTTCCAAAAGTCCAGAGGCTTGGTCATTATATCACTTGCCCACTTTGTTCGTCTGACTATGTTGGCAGGTCTTAATAAGGGCTTCCGTTTAGCTGTTCTGCAACGATAACCCAATCTGTGGAGAATCCGTTGAAGAGATTTCGGGCTCATCCCACCAACTTTGGCCACTTCTGCAGTCGTTAATCTGGGATCCATTTCGATGCTCCTCTTTTGTCCTCTCTGATGGACCAGGACCGACCCAGACGCTGCTCAGTTGTTTCATT
>NW_013835283.1:0-496 GCF_000517525.1 Limulus polyphemus
TAAATAATCATTAATTTCAGTATAGACTGACCTTTGTTCCTTCATACATTAGTGGGGAAGTCTAGCCTCCTAAAGTGTCGATTCTCCCCCTAGCTAAGGCCGTCCATTAATCTAATTTTAGATTTAGCCCCATTATATATATATCATTGCCCCCTCCCCATTGAAGTGAAGATGTAGCCTGAACTTCCTAAATACTGAAGACGTAGTTTTAAAATTGTCATGCTGTGTTTTAACAATACGTTTGTGGAAAACACAATTTGTTAGGTATTCCATTACTTCTTAAAGTTCTACAGCTTCAACATAAAATATAACCGTTTCTATACATAGAGAGATGTATTAAACATAAAATATAACCGTTTCCATACATAGAGAGATGTATTAAACATAAAATATAACCGTTTCTATACATAAAGAGATGTATTAAACATAAAATATAACCGTTTCTATACATAGAGAGATGTATTAAACATAAAATATAACCGTTTCTATACATAGA
>NW_013835284.1:0-678 GCF_000517525.1 Limulus polyphemus
GAAAGCAGTTTATAATATAACTATTGGGAATTTTGATGAAAGGATATCCATTTTGAAAGTTTTACATCGAGGGCCTCTTTGTATCGAAATATGAGGAAAATCAATTTTTTTCAAAATTTCGGAAAAACATGGGCTATTGCCTTGGCTTTTTGAGTGAAAATATGTATTTTTTTGGAAAATTTAAAAACTGTTTTTTGACATAACATTTATAGAAACTTATCTGATTGTGATTATTGCGTTGGAAAACTTAAGATTCAGACAATATAACATTAACGAAAAGACTATGTTCAGTGACAAACTAAAAAAATTGAACTTTAGCTATCCCAGGGTAAAAACAGTCCAAAAGGAGGAGTTTATTTCATAGGAAGACTTCATGGATTTTTACATATGGGGATTTTGTGTGAATAATTTTTTTTTTGTTTCCAGTTGTATTGTAAAAAAACAACAGCTTTAAAAATAAGATTATTCAAACAAAATCCCCATATGTAAAATAATCTGCTTTCAAAATTTTGGTTAGCATCGATTTTACTGTTAGTTATATTAAAAATTCCCAATTATCCTTTCATCTCCATTTTGAAAGTCTTACATCGAGGGCATCTTTGTATCGAAATATGAGGAAAAACAATTTTTTTCAAAATTTCGGAATAACATGGGCCTTGGCTTTTTGGGTGAAAAGTG
>NW_013835285.1:0-949 GCF_000517525.1 Limulus polyphemus
GGTTGTTTTGTAACTGATCTACACCCTACGGAAAGGAAAGCTGTACCCATGGTTGTTTTATTACTGATCTACACCCTACGGAAAGGAAAGCTGTACCCATGGTTGTTTTATTACTGATCTACACCCTACGGAAAGGAAAGTTGCACCCATGGTTGTTTTGTTACTGATCTACACCCTACGGAAAGGAAAGCTGTACCCATGGTTGTTTTGTTACTGATCTACACCTTACGGAAAGCTGTATCCATGGTTGTTTTATTTTTAGCTACATCTGACAGACTGGAAATCTATACAGATAGTTGTTTTGTTTCTGATCGGACAACTGACAGACTGGAAATCTATACAGATGGTTGTTTTGTTTTTAGCTACATCTAATGGACTGGAAATCTATACAGATATTGTTTTGTTTTTAGCTATATCTAATGGACTGGAAATCTGTACAGATGGTTGTTTTGTTTATAGCTACATCTAATGGATTGGAAATCTATACAGATGGTTGTTTTGTTTATAGCTACATCTAATGGATTGGAAATCTATACAGATGGTTGTTTTGTTTCTGATTGACAACTGACAGACTGGAAATCTATACAGATGGTTGTTTTGTTTCTGATCGACAACTGACAGACTGGAAGTCTGTACAGATGGTTGTTTTGTTTCTGATCGACAACTGACAGACTGGAAATCTATACTGATGTTGTTTTGTTTCTGATCGACAACTGACAGACTGGAAATCTGTACAGATGGTTGTTTTGTTTCTGATCGGACAACTGACAGACTGGAAATCTATACAGATGGTTGTTTTGTTTCTAATCGACAACTGACAGACTGGAAGTCTGTACAGATGGTTGTTTTGTTTCTGATCATCAACTAACAGACTGGAAATCTGTACAGATGGTTGTTTTGTTTTTAGCTACATCTAATGGACTGGAAATCTATACAGATGGTTGTTTTA
>NW_013835286.1:0-412 GCF_000517525.1 Limulus polyphemus
ATTTACATTAATTGTTAATAGGCGATTAAAATCAGTACTATGGAACAGTAATTAACTTAATATCAAATAAGCATTAAAAAGTTTTTAGCAAAATTCATTCTAAATTACAGTCGTCACCTTAAAGTCATAAAGGATATTGTCTGTTTTAATTGCTCTCAAATTCGTTGGATATATCCTATTTACCAGACAAAATCCAAAAGCTGATGTTAAGCCAGACAGTAATCATATAAAATCAATTAAGAGTATGGAGTTGAGTGCTTACGCCCACATCTTCTCAATTCCTAGTGCCTTTCACTGTCTACAGCCAGTTGTGGGAAGGCAGTTACCCTTAAAAGTTCTTATAATTTTTAAAGTAAAAATGAAATGTTTGTTTGTTTGTTATGAATTTCGCGCAAAGCTACACGAGGGCTAT
>NW_013835287.1:0-1646 GCF_000517525.1 Limulus polyphemus
CAAAAACTAGCATCATATTTTGTCAAATCAAGCTTTACCTTACAACCCACATCTTGTCCTGACATATAACTAGCATCATATTTTGTCAAATCAAGCTATATTTTACAACCCACATCTTGTCCTGACATATAACTAGCATCATATTTTGTCAAATCCAGATCTACCTTACAACCCACATCTTGTCCTGACATATAACTAGCATCATATTTTGTCAAACCAAGCAATACCTTACAACCCACATCTTGTCTTGACATATAACTAGCATCAAAATATGTCAGGACAAGATGTGAGTTGTAAGGTAGAGCTTGATTTGACAAAAAATTCGCATCATATTTTGTCAAATCAAGCTCAACCTTACAACTCCCATCTTGTCCTGACATATAACTAGCACCATATTTTGTCAAATCAAGCTCTACCGTACAACTCACATCTTGTACTGACATATAACTAGCATCATGTTTTGTCAAATCAAGCTCTACCTTACAACTCAAAATATGATGCTAGTTATATGTCAGGACAAGATGTGTCAAATCAGGCAATACCTTACAACCCAAATCTTGTCCTGACATATACCTAGCATCATATTTTTTCAAATCAAGCTATATCTTTCAACCCACATCTTTTCATGACATATAACTAGCATCATAATTTGTCAAATCAAGCTATACCTTACAACTCACATCTTGTCCTGACAAATAACTAGCATCATATTTTGTCACATCAAGCTCTATCTTACAACCCACATCTTGTCCTGATATATAACTAGCATGATAATTTGTCAAATCAAGCTCTACCTTACAACACACATCTTGTCCTGACATATAACTAGCATCGTATTTTGTCAAATCAAGCTATACCTTACAATCCACATCTTGTCCTGACAAATAACTAGCATCATATTTTGTCAAATCAAGCTCTACCTTACAAATCACATATTGTCCTGACATATAACTAGCATCATATTTTGTCAAATGAAGCTCTTCCTTACAACCCACATATTTTCCAGCTTGATTTGACAAAATATGATGATAGTTATATGTCACTACTTCAGAACCTACATCTTGTCCTGACATATAACTAGCATCATATTTTGTCAACTCAAGCTCTACCTTACAAATCACATCTTCTCCTGACATATAACTAGCATCATGTTTTGTCAAATCAAGCTATACCTTACAACCCGGATTTTCTCCTGACATATAACTAGCATCATATTTTGTCAAATCAAGCTATAACTTACAACCCACATCTTGTCCTGACATATTGTCAGTTCTACGGTAGAGCTTGATTTGACAAAATATGACGCTAGTTATTTGTCAGGACAAGATGGGAGTTGTAAGGTAGAGCTTGATTTGACAACATATGATGCTAGTTATATGTAAGGACAAGATGTGGGTTGTGAGGTAGATTTTGATTTCACAAAATATGATGCTAGTTTCAGAACAAGATGCGGGTTAACGTAGAGCGTGATTTGACAAAATATGATGCTAGTTATATGTCATATAACTAGCATCATATTTTGTCAAATCAAGCTATACTTTACAACCCACATCTTGTCCTGACATATAACTAGCATCATATTTTGTCAAACCAAGCTATACCGTACAACTCACATCTTGTGCTGACATGTAACTAGCATCATATTT
>NW_013835288.1:0-412 GCF_000517525.1 Limulus polyphemus
GCTGTCAAGAGGAGCATCGAAATGGATCCCAGATTAACGACTGCAGAAGTGGCCAAAGTTGGTGGGATGAGCCCGAAATCCGTTCAACGGATTCTCCACAGATTGGGTTATCGTTGCAGAGCAGCTGGACGGAAGCCCTTATTAAAACCTGCCTACATAGTCAGACGAAAGAAGTGGGGGCAAGTGATATGATGATCAAGTCTCTAGACTTTTGGAAGACCGTATTGTTCTCAGACGAATCAAGATTCGCTCAATTTTCGGACAGTGGAAGGATATGGGTCTGCAGAATGCCTCACCAAGAGTTTTGGCTCAACAGATTGCAGCCAACTGTGAAGCATGGTGGTTTCAGCGTGATGGTTTGGGGAGCTGTTTGGGTTGGTGGGAGATCGAGCTTAGTGGAGTGCGTTGGCAA
>NW_013835289.1:0-412 GCF_000517525.1 Limulus polyphemus
GTACTTCTTCCACTAGATTTTGTTGAATTTGATAACGGTCCTTTAGTCCGTTTTCCACTAGATTTTGTTGACTTTGAAAACGGGTTTTTAGTTTTATTTTATAAGATTTTATCGACTTTCATAACTGTCTTTTTAGGCCTTAGATTAGATATTTTCTACTTTGATAGCAGTATTTTAGTCTTTCTTACACTATATTTTAATGCCTTTCATAGTGGTCTTTTTAATCCTTATTACACTAGAGGTTGTTGGCTTTGATAATGGTCTTTTTTGTCTTTCTTCTGCAAAATTTTGTTAACTTTGATAATTTCAATTTAGTATTTCTTACACTTATATTTACCGACTTTCATAACGGTCTTTTTGTCATTCCTACAATAGATTTTTTGGACTTTCATAACGGTATTTTTAACCCTTT
>NW_013835290.1:0-729 GCF_000517525.1 Limulus polyphemus
CTAAAACGGTTTACAGCATTTATTGAATTAACATGATTACGTAGTAAATAAAGATTATTGAACACGTACATTCATTCAATACACAGGTATTAAAAATTATACAATTATTCTGTATTGAATAATTGTATAATTATTAATGTCTGTGTATTGAATAACTGTATGTATTAAATAACTGTATTATTAATGTCTGTGTATTTTATACAATTATTCAATACATACAGTTATTTAATACACAGACATTAATAATTATACATTTATTCAATACATACAGTTATTTAATACACAGGCATTAATAATTATACATTTATTCAATACATACAGTTATTTGATAAACAGACATTAATAATTATACAATTATTCAATACCTACAGTTATTTAATACACAGGTATTAATAATTATACAATTATTCAATACATACAGTTATTCAATACACAGGCATTAATAATTATACAATTATTCAATACATACAGTTATTCAATACACAGACATTAATAATTATACAATTATTCAATACATACAGTTATTCAATACGCAGGCATTAATAATTATACAATTATTCAATACATACTGTTATTCAATACACAGGCATTAATAATTATACAATTATTCAATACATACAGTTATTCTTATTAATGTCTGTGTATTGAATAATTGTATAATGTATTGAATAATTGTATAATTATTAATGTCTGTGTATTGAATAACTGTATGTATTTTACAGTTATTTG
>NW_013835291.1:0-412 GCF_000517525.1 Limulus polyphemus
CCTGTAAGGCAGCAGCATCCTCCTGACGGTCAGTAACACGTAAAACCTCAATATCATCAACAAATTTAGAGACCAGAATGGTCAATAAATTATTTATGTCTAACTTGAGGTACCACACTTGTGATATTAATCCACTTTGACTGAATTCCATTTATAACAACCCCATGTTTTCGTCCATCCAGCCAGTTTTTTTATCTAATGGGGTAATATATCCCCCACAATTAGGGAGATAATTATGTTTAAATAACAACAACAATATTTCGAGTTTTTATCCAGTACTGTTGGAATCAGTAAAAAACCAACAAGTAGCAAACCCGGAACAAAGGATTGATATATATAATGTTACTAGTAACAAACCCGGAACAAAGGATTGATATAGATAATGTTAATAGTAACAAACCCGGAACAGAGG
>NW_013835292.1:0-409 GCF_000517525.1 Limulus polyphemus
CCATTCATAATGATTTGAAGCACGCCATTCTTTACTGACCAACTACAAATTTCCAGTAGTGTCATTCACTCAGCTTATCGGTTGTGTTCTGCTTTTATACTCGTTGCGCAGAAACTTTTATGATTAGTTTCAAAAAATTGGTCACACGCATTCTTTGGGATCACAGGTCAAAGGTCACACCATCTGATTAAGGTTGTGAGCAGCCGACGTACAGTTTTATTGAGTGAAGGCTACGATGAAGCGATGATATTCAGTGTTTCAGTGTTCCTCTTTTTACTTGGGGAAGAGAGAGAGAGTGTGTGTGTGTGTGTTTGTTTTTTCCTATAGCAAAGCCACATCGGGCTATCTGCTGTGTCCACCGAGAGGGAATCGAACCCCTGATTTAGCGTTGTAAATCCGGAGACTTACC
>NW_013835293.1:0-411 GCF_000517525.1 Limulus polyphemus
AAGCAGGTCGCACAACACTCGCTTTTAGAAAATTAATCATTGGCCTCAAATCCTGGTCTTTCTCCTGTTCTGCTTTGATATCTGTATTTAGTTCCACTTCATCGTCATCAACTTTTTCAGTCGGCTTGACTTCAGCCCGCTGGCACCCAATCAGCTCAACCTCTCTTTTGACAGTTACCAGAACTTGGCCTTTGTTGTTCCCAAATATCATTTTATCAAAATCAATTACAAACTTTCTCGGTAGTAGATAGTCCAATCCTAATATGCATTCGTCTTCAATGTACCGCCAAGTATACTTTCTGTCTGTCCTTTATGCCCATGAGTTCAATAGTTACCCACACTGGTCCCCACAACCTTGTAGAATGTCCCGTCACACCATAAAGCTTCTGTGTGGCTTCCTGGTACTCCTTC
>NW_013835294.1:0-412 GCF_000517525.1 Limulus polyphemus
ATTTTTTTCTAAACTATTTCCATATCTTTGAATATTATTACAGAGATGTATTTTCGCTTTACGTGTGCAAAGCAAACAATGGGCATGTTGTTTCTGCGGCAGGGATCGAGACCCGAATTGTATTTTATAAACCCTCTAATTTACCGCTGAGCCATAAAGACAGTATACACTTTATACAGCAAATATTAGTTTAGTAATTATTAATAACAACACAAGTCACTTCGCTTTGCACATTCTTACCTTGTAAGATTATTTGTCCTGCATTAAGCCCACAATCACTCGGTTAAGAGCATGAACAGTTCCAGCTACAGAACCAATGGTGGACAAAAACGTGTCGTCTTGTATTAACGTCTGTCCATATGTTTGAAAAACAGTAAGAAAGTATTTTTGACGTATAAAAGAGCATTTTTTT
>NW_013835295.1:0-584 GCF_000517525.1 Limulus polyphemus
ACTGAGAAATTAAACAACTAGACAATGTTCTCAGTTGTGACTGTAGTAAGTCACCTGTAATGAGAAATTAAACAACTAGACAATGTTCTCAGTTGTGACTGTAGTAAGTCACGTGTAATGAGAAATTAAACAACTAGACAATGTTCTCAGTTGTGACTGTAGTAAGTCACGTGTAATGAGAAATTAAACAACTAGACAATGTTCTCAGTTGTGACTATAGTAAGTCACGTGTAATGAGAAATTAAACAACTAGACAATGTTCTCAGTTGTGACTATAGTAAGTCACGTGTAATGAGAAATTAAACAACTAGACAATGTTCTCAGTTGTGACTGTAGTAAGTCATGTGTACTGAGAAATTAAACAACTAAACAATGTTCTCAGTTGTGACTGTAGTAAGTCACGTGTAATGAGAAATTAAACAACTAGACAATGTTCTCAGTTGTGACTATAGTAAGTCATGTGTACTGAGAAATTAAACAACTAAACAATGTTCTCAGTTTGTGACTGTAGTAAGTCATGTGTACTGAGAAATTAAACAACTAAACAATGTTCTCAGTTGTGACTGCAGTAAGTCGTGTTTGTT
>NW_013835296.1:0-412 GCF_000517525.1 Limulus polyphemus
GTTCCAACTGAAATGTCCTGAACCATGATAACGTCAAAGCCTGTTGGCATGCACCACCTTTAGCTTACCTAGCCGACCACATTTAATTCAGAAAGTCACATCTGAGAGACGATCCACTATGTCATATGGGCCTTCCCATGGAGAAAACAACTTAGGAGATTTCCTTTTGGTCTTCCTGGGATTATACAACCACACTTTGTCTCCTGGTACAAAGCTGAGCTCAGTAGATCTCTTATCATAACATAGCTTCATGGAATCAGCAGACATTTTCAAGTTTAAACGCACTTGATGATAAATATCCTCCATCGTTTCAGATAACACTTTCACGAACTCTGACACATTTTCAGGCAACTCTTCGTAAGGTGGTCGTGTCGTCCTGTTATCAGGTCCACTGGCAACCGAAGTCCCCGAC
>NW_013835297.1:0-432 GCF_000517525.1 Limulus polyphemus
ATATAAGTAATACACTACATTGTAAAAATAGGTAGGATAACAATGAAACAAGTAAAGGTAGGACAACAATGAAACAAGTAAAGGTAGGATAACAATGAAACAAGTAAAGGTAGGATAACAATGAAACAAGTAAAGGTAGGATAACAATGATATAAATAATACACTACATTGTAAAAATAGGTAGGATGACAATGAAATAAATAATACACCACATTGTTAAAATAGGTAGGATAACAATGAAACAAGTAAAGGTAGGATAACAATGATATAAATAATACACTACATTGTAAAAATAGGTAGGATGACAATGAAATAAATAATACACTACCTCGTGAAAATAGGTAAGATAACAATGAAACAAGTAAAGGTAGGATAACAATGATATAAATAATACACCACATCGTTAAAATAGGTAGGATAACAATGAAACAA
>NW_013835298.1:0-490 GCF_000517525.1 Limulus polyphemus
CAACAACTTGTAGTCTGGGATCCTTGGGTTAACCAAGTACGTGAATAGCAACAACTTGTAGTCTGGGATCCTTGGGTTAACTAAGTACGTGAATAGCAACAACTTGTAGTCTGGGATCCTTGGGTTAACCAAGTACGTGAATAGGAACAACTTGTAGTCTGGGATCCTTGGGTTAACCAAGTACGTGAATAGGAACAACTTGTAGTCTGGGATCCTTGGGTTAACCAAGTACGTGAATAGCAACAACTTGTAGTCTGGGATCCTTGGGGTAACTAAGTACGTGAATAGCAACAACTTGTAGTCTGGGATCCTTGGGTTAACTAAGTACGTGAATAGCAACAACTTGTAGTCTGGGATCCTTGGGTTAACTAAGTACGTGAATAGCAACAACTTGTAGTTTGTGATCCTTGGGTTAACTAAGTACGCCCAGACTACAAGTTGTTGCTATTCAATCCTTGGGTTAACTAAGTACGTGAATAGCAACAACTTG
>NW_013835299.1:0-412 GCF_000517525.1 Limulus polyphemus
GCAAAAAAAAACATGCTATTTCATACTTACAGAAAATACATTACAGGAAGTATTACTACAAAAACAATAAATATTAAAATAAACATGTTAAAAAGGTAACTGACGTGAACAATTTGGAAACGACATAAACACTTGAAAAATTAGCTGGATATATATATTTCTGAAAACGATCTTCCAAATGCGCCAACAAAGATGTAGACGCTGGAAACATTCTTAAACGATAATTAACTAAAGAGAACACAACATGTGTGAGTGGAAATTTGCAAAGTAAAAGTAATGTTGACTATCACGTAAAACACACAATTGTTTGTAACGATAAATAGTCTCGTGCATTTTCTAAATATTCAAATTTTCTATACACTTCTAAAAGAATTTATAGAAACGAAATCAGAAAAGGTATTTCGGAATATTT
>NW_013835300.1:0-410 GCF_000517525.1 Limulus polyphemus
TACAGTCAGTACTAGTATACAACACTGTAATGATTTAATAACAGGTTTACATGTGTTTATAGACAGTACCAGTGCATATGTCTGTAATGACATAATGATAGCTGTACGTGTGTTTACAGTAAATAGCAACAGACACGACTGTCATAACATGATGATAGCTGTATGTGTGTTTATAGCCACTAGTAACAGACAATAGTCAGTAACAGTGTATGCCACTGTAATGACATGATGATAGGAGTATGTGTGTTTATAGTCAGTAGCAGTGCACACCACTGTAATGACATGATCATAGGAGTATGTGTGTTTATAGTCAGTAGCAGTGCACACCACTGTAATGACATGATCATACTCCTATGATCATGTCATACTCCTATGACATGATCATAGGAGTATGTGTGTTTATAGTCAGT
>NW_013835301.1:0-553 GCF_000517525.1 Limulus polyphemus
GGAGTCTCTGATTCGCCAGATGAATAAATAACGTATTTGTCTGGTGGATGTAATGTTAGTTTTGACAGATTATTACCTTCGTTAATGGTATACATTACTGAAACCTACACCACCCTGGCATTAAGAATACATTGTTCTCATTGACCTGCGTACGGTTTATCACCCACACGACTTTCAACAAAGACACGCGGGAGGAACACTCCGACTCCGCCCGCGGATAACGACCCGACTCCCGACCTCCTCCAAATCCAAAAAAAAGTTTATTGCTAAGCTGGTTATTGTTTTGTTACCTTCGTAAATGGTGAATAAAATAAGTCTTCTTCTTCTGACATAGATTCTTATCGTAAATCTGGCTCGTCTTCTTCTTCTGACATAGATTCTTATCGTAAATCTGGCTCGTCTTCTGTTTCTTTGACATAGATTCTTGTCGTAAATCTGGCTCGTCTTCTTCTTCTGACATAGATTCTTGTCGTAAATATGGATCGTCTTCTTCTTGTGAACAAGATGGTAGGGATGGCATTTATATCATCCCTACATAATAGCCCAGGCACAC
>NW_013835302.1:0-412 GCF_000517525.1 Limulus polyphemus
TTTACTACAATCTTCTCCATGTTCCATTTATTAAAAACCTCTTTGTGTTTTATTTACTACAATATTCTCCGTGTTTCATTTACTACACTCTTTTCCGTGTTCACTTACTACATAATTCTCCATTTTCCATTTACTAAAAGTCTCTTTGTGTTCTATTTACTACAATTTTCTCTGTGTTTCATTTACTACAATATTTTCCATGTTCCATTTACTAAAACCCTTTTCGTGTTCTATTGGCTATAAACCTCTTTGTGTTCTATTTACAAAAATCTTCTCAATGTTCCATTTACAACAATCTTCTCCGTGTTCATTTACTACAATCTTCTCCGTGTTCACTTACTACAATATTCTCAATGTTCCATTTACAACAATCTTCACCGTGTTCATTTACTACAATCTTCTCCGTGTTCAC
>NW_013835303.1:0-411 GCF_000517525.1 Limulus polyphemus
AATTTTCTCAAATTTGATTTTAGTTCAGTCACTCTCAAGCGCGATAAGTTTGTTTGTTTGTTGTTGTTAAGAGCAGATCTACACAATGGACTATCTGTGCTGTGTCCAACATGGGTATCGAAACTCGGATTTTAGAGTTAGAAGTATATAGACTTACTGCTGAGCCAAAGGGGGACAGCACGATAAGGAAAGTTCATTTTGAACTTAGAAACAAATTAGTAATACAAAATAGAAAGACGACTGTATGTGTTTATATATATATATATATATATACACAATCAGCACTTCGAACGTGGGAGTGTGCGTACTTAATCGTACTTACATTGCAGGTTTATTTAAAGCAACTATACATATTCGTGTTAGAAAAAAAGAAAACAAACGTGCTCGCTCATCCACCAAATGACAGGCGGC
>NW_013835304.1:0-838 GCF_000517525.1 Limulus polyphemus
TCAATATATTCTTCACTAAAAGAGACTGATTACTTCAGTTTGTTGATAAGTGATGGAAAGCGTAAACTTCTTTACGTCACCCTCAATATATTCTTCACTAAAACAGACTGATTACTTCAGTTTGTTGACGAGTGACTGAAAGTGTAAACTTTCTTTATGTCACCCTCAATATATTCTTCACTAAAACAGACTGAATACTTCAGTTTGTTGACAAGTGACTGAAAGTGTAAGCATTCTTTACATAACCATCAAAATATTCTTCACTAAAACAGACTGATTACTTCAGTTTATTGACAAGTGACTGAAAGTAAGCTTTCTTTATGTCACTGTCAATACATTTTTCACTAAAAGAGACTGATTACTTCAGTTTGTTGACAAGTGACTGAAAGTGTAAGCTTTCTTTATGTCATTATTACACTTTCAGTCACTTGTCAATAAACTGAAGTAATCAGTCTCTTTTAGTGAAGAATATATTGATGGTGACCTAAAGAAAGTTTACACCTTCAGTCACTTTTCAATAAACTGAAGTAATCAGTCTCTTTTTAGTGAAGAATATATTGAGGGTGATGTAAAGAAAGCTTACACATTCAGTCACTTGTCAACAAACTGAAGTAATCAGTCACTTTTAGTGAAGAATATATTCACAATGACGTAAAGAAAGCTTACACTTTCAGTCACTTGTCAACAAACTGAAGTAATCAGTCTCATTTAGTGAAGAATATATTGACAGTGACATAAAGAAAGCTTACACTTTCATTCACTTGTCAATAAATTGAAGTAATCAGTCTCTTTTAGTGAAGAATATATTGAGCTTTCTTTACATCACCCTCAATATATT
>NW_013835305.1:0-214 GCF_000517525.1 Limulus polyphemus
AACATTACTAGTATAGGTAACAGAAAATTACTAGTATAATTAACGGAACATTACTAGTATAATTAACAGAACATTACTAGTATAATTAATAGAACATTACTAGTATAGGTAACAGAAAATTACTAGTATACGTAACAGAACATTACTAGTATAGGTAACTGAAAATTACTAGTATACTTAACAGAACATTACTAGTATAATTAACAGAACATTA
>NW_013835306.1:0-611 GCF_000517525.1 Limulus polyphemus
GTAAACAGTATCGTTAAATCTTGTGTCTTCTTATTGACAGTACACAGTATCGTTAAATCTTGGGTCTTTTTATAGATAGTACACAGTATTGCTAAATCGTGTGTCTTCTTATTGAGAATACACATTATTGTTAAATCTTGTGTCTTCTTATTGACAGTAAACAGTATAGTTAAATCTTGTGTCTTCTTATTGACAGTACACAGTATCGTTAAATCTTGTGTCTTCTTATTGACAGTACACAGTAATGTTAATTCTTGTGTCTTCTTATTGACAGTACACAGTATCGTTAAATCTTGTGTATTCTTATTGACAGGACACATTATTGTTAAATCTTGTGTTTTCTTACTGACAGTACACAGTATCGTTAAATCATGTGTCTTCTTATTGACAGTACACAGTATCGTTAAATCTTGTGTCTTTTTATTGATAGTACACAGTATTGCTAAATCGTGTGTCTTCTTATTGATAGTACACAGTATCTAAATCTTGTGTCTTCTTATTGACAGTACACAGTATTGTTAAATCTTGTCGTCTTCTTATGAAAGTACACAGTATCGTTAAATCTTGTGTTTCTTATTGACAGTACACAGTATCGTTAAATCTTGTGTCTT
>NW_013835307.1:0-412 GCF_000517525.1 Limulus polyphemus
ACAGGTATATCTATATAAACAAGTGAAATTATACAGGTATATCTATATTGTTACGACAGCGGAAGTCACGTCATAATATTCTAGAAGGATCATGTCTGTTCTTGTATATAAGTGCGCCAGATAAAGCGAAATGAATTAATCAGAATAGAATTGCAGACAGACAGAGACGGACAATTGAGTCAAGCGCGGTAGTGACCATAAGTAAAGTGCGTGAATCTTTGTGAATTATAGCGTGTGTTGAAGTTAAAGTGACTGTGGAAATTAAGTGTATTTCAAAGTTGGTTTGAGAAAGAATAAACTAGTTTTATTTAAGAAAGGACTTGTATCGCCGAAGTTTATCGGAAAGAATTTCTACGGAAAATTAACAAACGAACACAGAGACGTAACAATATAAACAAGTGAAATTATACAG
>NW_013835308.1:0-528 GCF_000517525.1 Limulus polyphemus
AAGGTCCATGACGTCATCTTATCAAATAAACTCCACTTTTTCACCCTCTTTTCTTTGTGTTAGCAAAAGTTGAATATGTTTAGCTTTTCACTGGACATATTATTTTTCGTTATTATTATAATGTCTCAACTTTAAGTTTTCCGGCGAAAGGAGCACTATCCGATATATTTCTATTCATTTTGCGTCAAAAAAGCACTTTTTTCCACTTCTCAGAAAAATTCATATTTTTTAACGAAAAGCCAAGGCTATAGCCCATGTTTTTTCGTAAATTTTGAGAAAAAGTCTTTTTCGTTATATTTGAATACGAAGATGCCCTTGATGTAAGAGTTTTAAAATGGATATCATTTCATCAAAATTCCCAATAGTTATTTCATAATCTTTTATCAAAATTTAGGCTCGATTCGATTTTACTATTTTGTTTGAATAATCTCATTTTGAAAGCTATTCTTTGTTTACTGAATACAATAAAAACCCCCCAATATCTTAAGGTCCATGACGTCATCTTATCAAATAAACTCCACCTTTTCA
>NW_013835309.1:0-412 GCF_000517525.1 Limulus polyphemus
TATGGTGGTTATATTTTAGGTAACTAGAGATACACCTATGTGTTTATGAAGTAGTTGTACCAAGTAAGGCTAAAGATGAGTATGGTGGATATAAATACTGTAACTAGAGTTACACCTAGGTGTTCATGGAGTAGTTGTACCAAGTAAGGCTAAAGATGACTATGGTGGTTATAAATTGTGTAACTAGAGTTACACCTAGATGTTCGTGGAGTTGTTGTACCAAATAACGCTAAAGATGAGTATGTTGGTTACAAATTCGATTACTAGAGTTACACCTAGGTGTTCGTGGAGTTGTACCAAATAACGCTAACGATGGGTATGGTGGTTATAAATTCGGGAACTAGAGTTACACTTAGGTGTTCGTGGAGTTAGAGTACCAAATAACGCTAAAGATGAGTATGGTGGTTATGAA
>NW_013835310.1:0-411 GCF_000517525.1 Limulus polyphemus
ACCATTTAGTTTAGTCTAGTGTAACTTGGTCTTCAGTTGTCAGTCTAGTCTGGAACACCATTTACTATAGTGTAGTGTAACTTGGTCTTCAGTTGTCAGTCTGGTCTGGAACACCATTTGGTATAGTTTAATGTAACTTGTTATTCAGTTATCAGTCCACTAATGGTGATCATCCTATATAAGAAATAGCAAATACACACACATATATTGTGTTTGCGTTTAATAAGAGTATAGGACTCAATTGTGTTTGTGTTTAATAAGAATATAGAACTCATGCAACAGGGTGTTAGTTTAGAGTAGGGTTGTTTTCTTCAATTAAAATGGCTTCCTTGATTTTTCGTTTGTTTATGTTTGGTTCTTTGTTTAAATTACTGTTTTTTAGTTGCAATGGTGGAAAACATGGGACGTTTT
>NW_013835311.1:0-412 GCF_000517525.1 Limulus polyphemus
ATACATCTAAATTACATGCATGCTAGTAACTGATGGCACAATTTTATTTTATTTTTTCTCCTCCTCCGACCCCTAGCTTCATTGGAAAAGGTTCGTAAAAATAGAAATAAATAACCCTGGCCTCACCATACAATTTATTGTACAAAGAGAAATACAAAAAAGTAACCCATCACCCACACTTCCTGAGGTTTGAATATTATGTCATGTTTTCTATAACTGTCATGTTTCTATTTACAGCCAGGGCACAGAACAGATAGATTATTCGACGTCTGTCCTGTGAAAGTGGGTTTTCTCCGGGTACTCCGGTTTCCCCCCACAACAAAATCTCTCTCGGGCATTGGACCATTTGGTCCCATTCACCCTGGAAAGGGCCTTCTACCTCGCTGGCTTTCTTTCTTTCAAAATGATTCAT
>NW_013835312.1:0-217 GCF_000517525.1 Limulus polyphemus
TTCTAAGGATAAACCTCGTCCTCCTCCTCGAGCACCAGAGTCTGCTATTTTAGTCAAAAACAAAACTAGTGGTTCTTCTTTACGAAAGCAAACTGAGAAAAAATATTCTTCAAGTTGAACCTGAGTTTCGTTTCAAACCTTTAATTAATCAATCTACACGCCGTACAAAGTAGAGAATTTGTGTCACTATCACCAGATCATGTACAAATTCCAGTAT
>NW_013835313.1:0-410 GCF_000517525.1 Limulus polyphemus
AAGACACACCCCTCTACTATGCTGGATGCAATGGCCAAAGCTCTTGAATTCGAATCCTATGTTATGTCCAGCACAGAGGTACCAAGGTTGGTACAGTCATCAGGATTCAAGGCCAGAAAAGGTCAGCTTTCAGAAAGGTTTGAGGGACTTTGCTGGCACTGTAACAAACCTGAGCACAAGAAAGCTCAATGCTGGAAACTTCAACACAGGGAAGATGCTATGGCAGAAAAGGCTGGTATCCAGAAAGGTTGTTGGAACTGTGGAAAACACGGACATTTGAGGAGCCAGTGTAGGAAGAATATTACCAACAAGTCGACCTCAAGGAGACCAGTAGTGGTTGGTGTTGAGCGACGCCCACCAACCCCCATCATGAAAGTCCCAACAGCTAGGTGTAAAATGCCAAGCACACA
>NW_013835314.1:0-410 GCF_000517525.1 Limulus polyphemus
AATGTCATACTCTAGGCACATGTCACACAATGTCATACTCTAGCGACATTTCACACAATGTCATACTCTAGGCACATGTCACACAATGTCATACTCTAGCCAGATGTCACACAATGTCATACTCTAGCCAAATGTCACACAATGTCATACTCTAGCCACATGTCACACAATGTCATACTCTAGCCACATGTCACACAATGTCATACTCTAACCACATGTCACACAATGTCATACTCTAGGCACATGTCACACAATGTCATTCTCTAGCCACATGTCACACAATGTCATATTCTAGGCACATGTCACTCAATGTCATACTCTAGGCACATGTCACACAATGTCATACTCTAGCTACATTTCACACAATGTCATACTCTAACCACATGTCACACAATGTCATACTCTAGCCA